>NC_056728.1:949482126-949782126 GCF_019279795.1 Protopterus annectens
TGAAACCTTCCACCCCTGAGAGAGGAGTGAGGACAACAAAGTATGTTGTAGAGCCAATTGTAATTATCAGTTTACATGTCCAGCAGACGTGTGCAAAATGGGCAACTGTGTATGGGGGGTATTTTTTTTGTGGGAACAGAGTGCCCTTATTATTTTTTTTTTCAGGTGAGAGTGGAATGTGAGGTACAGGAAGTAGGTATATTTGGGGAGGTAGGTTGGGGAGGTTAACAGACAAGACAAACAAGACGCATACAGGGGTGGAGTATGACACATGTGGGGGGTAAACACAATTGATGGGGATGGATGTTTGGATATCGCAAGCCCATGAGCTCACAGATGGCAACAGTGGAACCGAGATCCCCACCCACAGGCAGTTACCACTGCGCCTTCACAGCCCAGGCCGGGGCTGTGCTGGGGGCTGGATAGGATGGGCAGACACACCAATGAGTTGCACCACTCTCGCCTCAAGCTGGCATAGGGGATCAGTCACGGAACGCCTGATCTCACTACGCACCACAGACCAGACCCTTTTGAGGGTGAGTGGAGGCTCTCCTCCAGCCATGCTTGCAGAGGGGGGTGAGCCCCATCCCCTGCAGCGCTTCCACCCGAAGGTGGCACAGGGCCACCGGAGGAGGAGGCCCCGGCCTGGGCACTGGTGCCAGGTGCACTCGCCAGCTGAGGTGGGAGAGGTGGATCCGCTGGCACCCGCCTTCCCAGTTGTCCTATGTTTAGCAGTATTTAATGGCATTTTGGGTTAGTAACAAACAACACCATTCCAAATTAGTTGTAACAGCATGCATTAGTATTCCCATTCACCAAACACACATGGATTCCAAATGTTGAACAGCAAGCATAACACATGCATATTTAGGACAGCAGTGGACATTCCAACAGCATGCAGGGTTGATTGGTGGCAACAGGCCATCAGGTTTGGATATGTGAACAGAGCACATGCATCAACGTACATGCAGATATGTATAAACCAACAGGACAAATGTCCATAGGAATTAATTGTGAATACACATACCCAGTTTGGTGTGGAATAGCATCATTTGTGAACATAAGGTAGGGTGATAAAATATTACATTAACAACTTAAAATACCTGTATGTATACTATACATTCCTACTAGATGCAGATATGTATCCCCTACATTTATTAGTACAGTTTCCTGTATGTAACCTTACAAATGTTGGTGATGGAGATGTTAATGCTACATTAATATACATTCCATTTGTATTCATCCTGCTACATTTGAACAGTTACGTACAGTTCTAGCAGCACACTGACATTTGTGGGATCACAAGCACAAACTGCTCATGTACTGGATTAACAGGTAAATACTATACATGACACAGTTGAGGACTATAAATATTCTTCTGACATACTGGCATTCCCATCAGCCAGTTTATATGGGCCTAGACAACTGTGGATGTTCAGCATTTCATACAACCATACTATCTCCATAATGCAAGGGTACAACAACATATCCAAAATGTGGGACGGACACAGTCCAGGTATTGTACTTTATTAAAACATTTCACTCATTGGTTGTGTCTGTCTCATTCATTTCATTATGTCATACATGCAGTATACCTTTATTACAGACTTCAAGGTCTTTCTCACACTCTCTCACTTATTTTATATTTACATTTCAGGATGGTACTTAATTCTAGGCTTTATTAACATTTATTACTGGGTTACAGCAATCCTTTCCAGCTGACTCACTTATTTCATATGACAGTATATACAAGGATGTATTCAATACTTGTATGTCCTTTATTGATAGATTAGAACACTCATTTACAGGCTGAAGCAGTTATCTGATATTACAATACAGGTGGGAACTCTATTTGAGACTTGTTTATTCTTTATTAATGGATTACAATACTCTTTTTCAGGCTGCATCACTTATCTGATCTTAGAATACTAGCAGAAGCTTTATTCTAGGCTTATTTGACCTTTATTACTGGGTTACAACACTGAACTCTTTTGCAGGCTTTCTCACTTATATTCTATAATAATACCAGCTGAATAATTACTAACCTGCCTGTGGCGCAGTCTTACCAGCCTATCAGCATAGGCTTGCCAATTCGTGGAATGAACACCTGCAGCTGTAATATAAATGAAGGGATATTGGAACATACCTATCCATACTATAGGCTAGGATAGCATTTCTTACATACTTAATTATATCTATACTTACTCAGTAGTGGGGCATTGGGCATTTGACGGGCCTCCTGGATCCATCAGTTCAGTTGGTCCTCCTTTCCTTGCTTCAGGTCTGCATGGTGGTGACGGACCTGTTCACCAGTCCTCGGAATGCCTGTGGCACTGGTGAGATCTTGTGGCAACTGGTTCCACGCCTCTGCCTTATACGCATCCCATTGAACCTGGCCCTGCATGAGTCGGCCTTCATGATGATGGACTAAGAGCCAAACCATATATTTGGACTCCTCAATGCCCCACATTTGCTCTCTAAAGCGATTTCCCTCTCCGACACCTGCCATCCTGACTGCAAATGGGTACCAGTTATGGTATGTATTGCCACATATGGAGCTTATATATGCCGGTTTTCCCGCACTTATTTGTGATTGGCCATTTTGGAAATTTCTCAGCTAAGAGCAAACCTCATGTCTCATGTCATGGTTATATTTTCATTCATTCCTATATGTATGGTAATACTGGATTTCTAGGTACAAGTGTCATGGCTTAGTGGTTCAGTACTTTGACTATGGTGCACAGTATCCCGGGTTCGACCCTTGTCATTCCTTTTTTATTTTACTACTGTCTACACAGGCTAGGAGGTGTGTCTGTGTAAAGGCGACTTTGCTACACGTTGCCCAACGTTGCTTGACGGTAAGCTGGTTGGCGCACTGCGCAGCTCTGCACAAACGGTTTACACTGGGTAAAGCATTATTTAGTTATGTGCAGTCATATTAAGCTGGGTTCAGTGCTGTTTGGCTACGGGCACTCATATTAAGCTAGGTACAGTGCTGCTTAGCTACGGACACTCATATTAAGCTTGTTAAAGCGCTGCTAAGCTACGGGCAATTATGATCCTTATTATATATACATAATATAGGTTTTGTTCACAAATACATGGGCCATTTCATTACATTTTGCTTAAATTAAATGTATTTATATTGGGGAATTGTTTCATACTTATTTAAAGAAAAATGGAAGTGGATGTTGTGGAGCTCGAACCGTGACTACCTATTCTTTGGATGACGTCTCTACCGCTACGCCATTACTACTTTGCTTAATTTGCATATGTAGATCTTATATGCTTTTCAATGTCATATCTGCTAACTGTGGTTGAGCGAAGGGCATACCCGCACAAACGAGCGCAAATGCGAGCAAACATATTGGAAATTATAAAAAAAAAAATGAAACGGTTATTTTTACTTTTTAAACACTTTCACTAGGGTTTAGTCTGTGGGGATGTGTGGTGTTGTGTTTCTTGACATTTCGGCAGACTCGCTCGTGGGTGTTTACTATCAGGACTCTAACTCTTCTGGGGGTGTGTCCCTTTGCAGTACTCGGCAATCTGACACGCCCCCTACTTTCCTACATGGACCGTGTTAGACTAGAGTATGAATCAGCATGCCCTCATGAATATGCATGGCATGCTGACGTCATACCGTTCAACTGCAGCTTCCGTGTAAGACTTATTTAGTCTTACACGGAGGATTGCTGAATCCTGGGGTATGTCTTGTGCTTATTTTTTCCATTGTAGGCGCATTTATTTATATCATAATGTGCACTGCAATTCTGCTGTATACCATACCACTTCTGCTTAGTATATGTGCACATTCAGCACTGCTTCATTCCTCTTTATTTCTACCATTCTAAAGGGTAGTGTTTTTGTCTTTGATAATCTAATGACTGCCAAATTTGTATATCATTATGCATGCATCTCAGTGCATTTGTATCCTCCTCTCTCATCATTGTATTTGTATACATGACCATGTATTAATAGTTTGCTTAAGTAGCTCGGTCATGGCTGAAAAGGAATACAAGATTACCTGGATATTAAACAATATTTAAGTAATAAGTAGACCGACATATTCTACACTAAAACACACACACAGTTGCAAACCTGTATGTGATCTATTTTTGCTGTTTGGCTTAATATTGTTTGAAGGCAGGACAAGTTCTTGAGTTAAATAGCCATTTTTCTTGCCACACCCCATCTCTGTCCATTTCTCTCTCTCTGCATTGCAGACAATAAATTATTTGGCCTATCTATGAAAATGAAATCCTGCCAATAAATATTTCTTTTATAAATTACAAACTGCAGCAACTTCTCTCTTTCTCTGCATTGCAGACAATAAATTATTTGGCCTATCTAGGAAAATGAAATCCTGCCAATAAACATTTTTTTATAAATTACAAACTGCAGCAACTTTAATATTTTGAAGAATATCAGCTCATAACAGTTCCATAGAAAAGAAACATTTTAACTGAACTTTACAATATTTAGGAAGGCATTCCTTTTCCATTACTCTGAAATAAAATGAATCACATTTGACTAGTGGATATATCCATGCCTAATGTATGTGTAAAATCCAGCATTTAAAATTCTTGGATTGCCAGAACTTACGTTCAGCATATAGAGCAAACAAGTGTCAAGTTGTGTTCGAAAGTGCACCTTCAAGTTTGAGAGGAAATATAAACACAAGAAGTAGCAAATGCTGAACTCAATACATCAGATTTAAGGCATCTGTAACTTTAACAAACTCTACAGAGAAAAGGGCCAATGAAAAGAAAAATGGGCTAACATAAAAGAAGTAACAGGTATGATTCAAAATGCATTAGGTGAGTTAATAAAAGTACTGGATATGCAGCAATCTAGTGTGGTTTTCCTAAAGCAGGTACAGCCATTGCACTGTGGGGAAACATTTAAGACGTCTAACAGGTCTAAAAGTTGCAGGGGTAAAAACATATATAAAGAAAAAAAAAAACAAGACCATCAGATTTCCAAACGTCCACACAAACAGAAGAAAAGTACAAGATGTACAACATGACGAGAACTTCTATTCAAAAACATAAAAACATGACAGAAAAAGATAAATAGGATGTGAAACAGTGAAACAATGAAGTAATTAAAAAAAAAAAGAAAAAGAAACTTAAATCTGAATGATATATCTGATATAACTTGGTGGAATGCCAAACATCTAGAATTTATGTTTACTAAAAAGTGTTTAACATTAGCCCAACTTTTTTTATTCTGGTGGGATGTGGCTCACCCTTGAGTATATCTCATGTGGGGAACTTCCCCACCAACAGCTCCTTTCTATATAAGAAAACAAGGTCACTGCACTTCAAACTAATTAAGTATATCCATCTAAATCATAAGTGCTTTTAACTAAAAGTACCCATATGTACTTGTGTGTAGGTTAACCTCATCTATATGTCAAGGAAAAATTCTGAGACAAAAGCAACTTTAAAATGTATTGTCTTTTAAGTTGAAGATTATTATCTATTAATAATGGATATAGAAAAAAAAACACCCATAGTAATGCTGTACTCATTATTTTTTTATTTTATTTCCTAGCAGCAATTACAGTAATCTGGATGTGGACATGCCAGTTAATGGCAGCAGCAAACATTTTTATTCTGGTCATTATTTCTTAGAAAGACAGCTGTCCTTATATTTATCTCAAGGCAGTTTCTTTTACTATAATGACAATGAGTCAGTTGTGGAATGTGACAGTAGTAACTCAGTTGATTTTGGTGTTCCCAGATAACAGACATTACAGGAATGTGTTTTTCTGTTGGAGGTATTCATATTTACATTTATTCATTTACGTTATATTTGCATTTATTTTAGATGCAAAAGCTACTTTAAGGAAAAACGAAAAACAAGTAACCGATTTTCACAGAGATGATTTTTCTTTTACATGCTTCTCTGATAGGACAAAAGATACTGTAGAATCTGTCACTGGTATTTTCACAGATGGTCTTTGTCTTGCACGTATTTCTGTCAAGGTAACAGGTGTATTGATACTTTGACTACAGCAACAGTCACAACTCTTTTATTCTAATTACAGTCAGATATGGTTGCGAATAATAACATAGCTATGTAGGTGCTTCTCAGCTTTTTTGTTTCATGAATTACAGTAGAAATTTGAAAAACATTGCTGTTGCCATGCCTTATTCTTTTTTCAAGATCACTGTGTATCTTGTATGTAAGATGTCTGTTTTCTGGGACAGTTTGTTGCATATATTTTCAACTTACATTTATGTATGTTTATCTATATTCTGAATGACTGCGTTTGCACATGAAACTACTGAAGTACACTCTGAACTTGTTATTCCTATTGGATGTGATAACATCAGACTTGGTTGTGGAACCAGCATCTTGTTCTGACCACTACTTTTTTTTCTTCTGCCTAGAGCTTCCACACTATACCCCTCTGATTTTGAACTGAAAAGTAAGTGCATTCTGCAAATCACATCAGATAATTTTTTTTCCTGCACTATCCTAGTTCATTTCAGATGCTGGTGCTGACTCTCTAGATGATATGCTGACTATAATAGATCATTCTCCCTAGCACTGGATTCTCTAATCCCAAGTCACACATATCAATATCTATTAAAAAACATGAGCCTTGATTTGAACACAAACTTTACATCATACATTGAGAAGGGCACAGGTTGAAATGTCATTGTCATTAGGTAGGTCTGTAGAGAGACGTACGTGGCATAGTTGATCATTATTCTACTTAGCAGGCTGAAATTTCTTGTAAGAAGCCAGAACTGCTGTCCAGATAGATCTCCACAGCAATTAACTGACCATCTGTGCTCGTCTATGTGGTCAGGATGATGTGATGCCCAGCCTTTTTCACTACTAGAAGAGCTTTATAGGTCTGAGAATATGACTCTGCTGCTTGTTTTCTCGATGACAGGATTGCTGCTATCAGCATTGCAATACCACCACCTAACCTCATCTGTGTTACTACCGTCTCATTCCCTAGGATGGGGGTTATTTATTTATATTTGTTTACCAGAATAGTGCACTGATAAGTACTGACCAATTTCTGGCTCAGCTCAGGTAAAATACAAAAACATTTCACAAACACAAATGACAGAAATGTAAGCAATAACAGAGCAGTTCAGACTCATTACATAAGAAAAAATATATATACATTGTAGGGGGCAAGCACAATGAAATGTGCAGTCAAGCAGAGTGTAATGTACAAAAAATACATTACTTTCTAAAGTGAGTCACTCTTCAGTGAATCTTCAGAGAGGAGAAGAAACCTGGAAAGAAGATAGGTTAGGTGATACATCCTGTGTTGAAGCAGGAACATTTGGCTTGGTTGAAGTAGTGCTTTTTGAGTTGCATTCTAAATTTGGAATAAGTGTTGACTTCCTGAATGTCAATGGGGAATGCCAAAAAGTAGGTGCCTGACTGGAGAAATATGTGCAGTGCTGTGGAGTTTGGTTCTAGGGGTTGTCAGCAGTGATGTGGCTTGTGAGTAGTGTCTTAAGTTGTATGAGGAGGTTTTTTCATGGTCTAGCTGCAAGGAGAGCAAATGTGTAGAACCTGAGTAGTTTGTACAGCTGGGATCCTAAAAGTAGGTTAGATCTTTGTTTTGTGGGTAACCATTTGGCTTTTTCTATGGTAACACAATGATGCTCACAGAGAGGCAAGTTTGTAGTGAATTGGCAAATGCTGTTAAAGAATGGGAAATTGATTTTCTTGGAGGCATAAGCAAGGATTGGAAGTCCATATTCAAGTTGAGAAAATAGATCTCCTTAGTCAATGGCTGCTTTGACTAGTTGGGATAGAAAAGAAGATATTTTTGGCCCAGAAGAAGAGGGAGTTTATTTTGGCTTTCACTTTGTCTTTGTGGAAATGGAAGTTTGGTGGCTGATCAAACCATAATCCTAGGTATCTGAAGGTGGAGGGTGTCTCTGTGGTATAGTAGTGTCAGTCAAAGACAATAAAATGGTTATGTGCTTGGTATATTTTCTGTAGAGTTCCAAAAAGCCTAGTTTTGTTCTTGGTGGGGGTTAAGAAGTAGTTTATGGTTTATTGGGCCATTGCTGTAGCTGACTATAATGTTCTCATTGCTGTTATGTCATGAAGGTCTCTGATGGTCCTTGGTCTGGATGCATGCCCATGACAGCTAATTTGAGCCTGTCTTTGGATGACTAGTATTTCAGACCTATTTCAGACCATGGTTTCATCAATGAGATTTGAGATTTTTCCATTGGCCTTGAAAAAGGCCTTTGTTATCCTTACTGTAAAGAAACCATCTCACAACATTAACATTTTTATTTTTATTTATTTATTTTACATTTGTTTACCGGGCTAGTCTAGCTGGATATATTTCTATTTTCAGTAGAGGCCCAGGGAGAAAAGCTCCAGCATTAATAATTAGATCATAACCTGAAATACAAAACAAGGATGTTACTCATAGTTGAAACATTGTAAATGAAAGTAGTTCAAATAAAAATATACAAGAATCAATAATAAAAATAGTGATAAAAAAGTTATTTACACTAGTATAGAAATCATAAAGAATGTGAGATGAATTATTTACACTGATAAAAGTGACATAGCGTTATTATGGACTAGATTGTACTAACAATAAGCAGGATAGAAACTACCAAAATGTTTCATTGTGGTCACCAGTTCAGTTTTCCATCATAGAAATTATACAAATATGTGTGAAAAATTGGTAGGGTGAAGAAATAATATTAGCAGAGTGAAAGGTTAGTCAGATTTATTGCATGGACATGACCAGTGTGTTTTAAAGTGTGTTTTAAGTCTTTGTTTAAAGAGGGGCAAGGAAGGAAGTGATGTTAGTTCCTTGGGAAGGAGGTTCCAGTCTTTTCCCACTGTGTTAGAAATCAAGGAATCTCCAGCCAAGTTGTTAGTTTTGGTTATGCTAGCTAGAAGCTTGTTAGAAGAGCGTAGTGAGATTAGGTTTTTATAGGGGATTATGAGATTGGATAGTATAGGAGTGCTATTAGCTTGATAGAATATCTTGTGGGCCATGGTTAGTTGGGAGATTTTCAGAAGGTTTTGAAGTTCGCACCAGCCCAGCTGCTTTAGATTTAGACAGTGGTGAGTTTGAAAGGGATTACCAGTGGCAAATCTGGCGATGCTGTTATAGGCATGCTCTAGTTTGACAAGGTTATTCTTTTTGAGGTCAGTGTATATGGGAGAGGCATAAAGAAGAGTAGAAATTAAATGGGAATGAGCAATTTTGGTTTTAGCTGTTGGAGTTAAGAAAGTTTTGATTCGATATAAGGAGCCAATTTTCCTGTTGACATTTTTAATGGTGTTATTTATGTGACTATCAAATGTAAGGTTGTTATCAATAGTAATTCCTAACAGTTTGGTTGTAGAGTCAGGGTGTATGATTGTGCGGTTATTGGAAATGACAGAGAAATCAACTGGGGTAGACTTATTGGAGGGTGTAAAGAGAAGGAGCTTGGTTTTCTTAGCATTAAGAAGGAGACAACGTTTCGTGAACCATGTTTCAACTGTGTTGAATGCATTCCGAGTCAGGGAATGTAGTGCAGATGGTGAGCTTGCTGAGTAAATTAATGTTGAATCATCTGCATATTGAATGCAGGTGGCATGTGTGATTGCTACATGCAGGTCGTTAATAAAAAGAGAAAAAAGAAGTGGGCCTAGAATGGAGCCCTGAGGGACTCCCAGGGTGATAGGTAGAAGGGATGATATATTATTTGCTCAGAGAACTGCTTGTTGTCTATTGGTTAGGTAGGATCTGAACCATTTAATAGCTAAAGAGTCAAGAGAGAAGGATTCAAGAATGTTGATTAGAAGTGCATGGTTTACCATGTCAAAAGCTTTGGAGAGGTCAATAAAGAGTACAGATGAGAGGTTGTTGTTATTGTGATTTCTATTTATAACATCTGTAAAGGATAACAGAGCGGTCGTGGTACTATGAGATGGCCTAAAACCATGCTGGCATTTAGCTATTATGTTATTTTGTGTTAAATGGTTTAAAAGTTGATGAACGCATTTTTCCATGATTTTTGCTAAGGGTGATAAGAGTGCTATTGGCCGATAGTTAGAGTAGTCATTTGAGTTGCCGCCTTTGTGAAGGGGAATGATATGAGAGACTTTCCAGATGTTTGGAATGTAACCTTCCTTAATGGTTCTGTTTATGAGGCTGGATATAGGATAGGAAATTACTTTGGCTGCTTTTTGGAGGTATTCAGAAGGTAAATGGTCAGCAGAACGGGTACAAGGCTTAAGTTTTTGGATGAATTTGTAGATGAGAGTGGTAGATATTTGGTTGCATAGAGAATACTGGTGGAGTACTAGGTATGGACATGGCAAGGTTTGAGCAGTCTGGAGTAAGTTGGCTTGCTAGTGTTTGTATGGTTTCTGAAAAGAGAGAATTGAAGGCATTGGCAGTTTGGAGGGGGGCTTTTGGGTCTGCCTGATGTTGGGTAGGTGTATGAGAGTGCCCTGGGGAAAGGAGTTTATATACACTAGACCAAAACTTCTGGGGGTTATTTTGGTGATTTTGCTGTAGTTTACAGTAGTAGTTCTTTTTGTCTGAGAGTATTGCCTTTTTTGTAGTATTTCTTAGTTGCTTAAAAAGTTGTTGATCAGAAATATTTTTGTTAGCTCTCCACTTTGCCCAGGTTTTATTTCTAAGTAAGATTTTTTGTTTGTTTTTTTTTTGGTAAGCCAGGGGGCTGGTTTGGCTTTCATTCTGATGGTCCTTTTGGGTGCATGCCTGTCAAGGATATATAGGAATTTGGAGTTTAGATAGTCAACAGCTTCTTGAAGTGGTAGAGTTTTTAGAGGGTTCCAGTCACAAGCACTTAGTTCATTTTGGAATAATGTTGGGTTAAAGTGTTTATTGGTATGTATGTATCTATAAATGGGAGGATTTGAGATATCATTTTTATGCCTAAGGATATAGGTTAAAGTATGATCACTAACATCATCTGGTAGAGTTCCTACATTGTAAGTTTGTTTTTGTCTATTTATAAGAATCCAGTCTAGGATGCTCTCTTTTTTGTTTGGTTTGTTGATTCTGGTAGAAGATGTGATAGTTTGACTGAATCCATGAAGGATGATATGGGAGGAGGGATTATCAGCTTTGACAGTTTTCCAATCAGTATTAAAATCACCAAGTATAATAGTTTCTTGGGGGTATGTAGAGGACACCCAGCTTAGAATATTTTCTATAGTGCTAATATTATTACCAGGTGGAAGGTAGATGCAGATGATATATATAGATTTGTTTTGGTTTATTTGAAATTTAGTGATAAGTACTTCAGCTTTACTATCTTGTGGTGGGTCAAATGGTAAAGAGGAGATTTGAAGTCCCTCTTTGAATAAGACTGCTACTCCACCACCCTTACTTTTTATACGGTCTAGTCTTAGTATATTGTATCCTTGGGGAATGATTTCATTGTCTTTGGTTTCTAGTTTTAACCATGTTTCTGTTAGACAGAGGATGTCAAAGCTATGGGTATCTAGAAGGGCATGGAGATAGGTTACTTTGTTATTAACGCTTCGGATATTTAGATGTCCTATAGGAAAGAGTTGGGGAGTTTGGGCTGGGTTAACAGGGTAGGTGGATTTGTAGGGCCAGGGTTGGGGTGGATATCACCATCTTTTAAGCTAGGTTTACAGAGTCTTGATGTAGGGTTATTAATAATGTTTGTTAGATATTTCACTCTCCTTATTGTGGGTGTATGGTATTTAATGTGGGAGAGTCTATGGTATTTAGGTAGTAGGTAGCTGGAAGTTGAGGTAATGTTAATTTTACTTTTAGGGAGGACAGAATTGTGAAATGTTGTCTGTTTATGGGAGTATTTAAAGTGGTTATAGTATGGCTTTTCAAATTAGGTGATTATGTAGGCATAGGTCAGGATAGTTGAAATTATGCTTAAGAGTAGGGTTTTAGTAATTTTTGATTTTACAGTTAGAGTCATTTTTGGAGATTATGCATAAGAGGTTCTAGGAAATTGAGTAGAAATGTAGGAAGCAAGGTAATAATGAAAGAGAACAGAGTAAAGGGGAAGGTGACAAAAGATAGTGGTTAAGAAAGAGAGGGTGTGGTGAGTTACTATAGAGATAGTTTATGGAGGTAGTGGAAAACAGGATGGGTGTGCATGTATTAGTAAATTGATTGTTGTGTACGATTTGTGGGATGAGGGAGAGGGTGTGGTAAGTGAGGTATAAGGTTATGGTCACTGGGGGTGGGTGGGAATTGGGGGTAGGGTAGGGGAACGGAATGAGCCCAGAGGACGAACGGAGTGGGTTACAGCTGGAGGCTAGAGGCAATCAGTTATACAGTGCAACTATGTTCTATAAGCTTAGGGAAGGTAAGGATATTTTCTAGAGTTATGTAGTAAAAGGCAATAGAGTGGTATGCATAAAGAAAGGATGTAGAAGGGGAAGGAAAGGTAACAGTTCAAACTCAAAAAAAGTAACTGGATCTCAAAGTGAAATAAGGAAGTGTAGGACAGGAGTAGTAAAGACAGACAAATAAGGGTTTGGGTGTACACATATTAAACACTGAGAATGGTACCTCTTTCCTATCTTTTCCAGTGGTTCAGTTATAATGATACTAAACAGTAAATAAAGGTTGGAGGTTTATCCTTCCGACTGTGGGGGTATTTATTTCCAGTAGGGGTATTTGCAGGGGTAGACAGAGGAAGGCTGAACCACAGGGTTACAGGAGTTTGACTGGCAGGTAAGAAGCAACTTTACATGCATAGAGTTCTGCTGGCCTCTAGTGGAGGTAGAAGGGAGTTACCTTTAGTCTAAAGATAGGAGGTAAAAAGAAGAAAACAGGTGAGAGAGTAGGTGAAGGCCTGGGGTAGGTCCTCGGGTGTGCTGGCCCATACAATAGGTTCTACTTTAACAATCACAATGTTTAGTTTAATACCTATAGGAGCAGTAGCTTATCTCCTATACTGTGAGACTAGGAGAGCAGAGCGTTAAATACACGTAGGGATTCTTATTGGGTAAGCCCTTCCATTTCTGAAAGATTTCCTTCTGCCTTGTTATGTTGGGGTAAGGTGGAGAGCCTGTATCACAGGCACAAGGCTAAAAGCTGAAAAAGAGATAGAGAAGAGTAAAAATATAAGATGAAAGCTAGGTTGAAAGTTAATGCAGAAGAGAGTAAGAACTGGTGAGGACAAGTACGAGTCAGTAGATGAATTGAGCATTTCATACAAAAGCAGTTGAGACACAGCTGGTCAAACATACTATTACAAAATAACTATGTTAATCTAGAACAGTAAAACACACATGTAGAAGAATTGATCATTTCATACAAAAGCAGTTGAGACACAGCTGGTCGAACATACTATTACAAAATAACTATGTTAATCTAGAACAGTAAAACACACATGTAGAAGAATTGAGCATTTCATACAAAAGCAGTTGAGACACAGCTGGTCGAACATACTATTACAAAATAACTATGTTAATTTAGAACAGTAAAACACACATGTGGTGGTTGCTAGTTAGATACTGTAAAAGCAAAAATAGGTATTCAGTAACGTCCAACAATCCAAGCTAATGCTCAATACATATCCTGTAGTCAGCCATAACATACCCTAATACATTGCAGTTCCCTTAATTTGTAATCACTTTTCAAAGTAAGGCTTAGTTTCAAAAACTTGTGTGAGACAAATAACATGTAGGACAGGAAGATAGCACAGCTTAGCAGATAAGCAATTGTTTTGGAGCTTACTATTCAATTATAATTGAAGGGTTTTAGGACCGCTAACAGAGTGCAGCATTATAGCGCTTAATACTATAGAATAGCTGAAGGTAAGACTAGGTGAGGATTACAGTATAGTGTACCATAAGCATTAACATGTATGCGATGAGCGTGTAAAATATTAGACCGGAATAGCATGTATGTCAGCTAATACAGAGAAAAGCTATCCCTGTATCTTTAGCAATTATTGTCTAAACTTTAATATTCCTTTCTTGGGAAAGGTTAATGAGAAGGTAACCTATAAGTAACTTGAGACAGTTGGTTCATGAATCCATTTCAGTCTAGCTTTTTCCCTGACTGCAATACTGAGAAAGCTGTTTCTCAGATAGCTAATGATCTAGTGGCTAGAGATCAGTGACATTACTTGATATTGGTCTTCCTGCATCTGTCAGAGGCATTTGGCACTTTTCATCATGGCATCTTGATTGAATGTTTACAATCTTACTATAAGATCTCTTCTACTGTATTAGATTGGTTTATATCCTAAATGTCTCTCCAAGAGCCTTTTCTGGAATTCACACCTACTTATGTGTGTATTACTATAGGGCTTCATCTTAGGCCCTGTGTTGCTTAAAGTCCGTATGCCTTCATTAGATCTTATAAAAAAGAAAGCTTAGCATACTATAGTTTTGCCAGTATCACCCAATTTTACCTCTCTTTTTTCCACAGGATTATATGTAAGGTCTACATTGTCTGGCTAATGACATAGATGCCATGCACTCTAGACTTATCTGGAATTGGTTGAAACTCAAAATCTCCAAATTCGAGGGCATGGCAATTCACACTACTTGGATAGATAAAGTGAGAGATTACTCTGTCTTCTCCCTTCCCAACCTTATATTATATAGTGACAATAAGCTTGAGTTTGTTGCTGTGTTGCATAATCTAAGTGTTAGTCTTGATTGTAAGTTGACTCTTCTGGATCAGGTGCCAGCTGTTAAAAAAAATATCATCATTATTCCTGTCATGCTACCAGCCCATCTATCTGGAATTTTGTAAATAATTATATGTCATTTGTGAATATTGATATGATTTAAACAAAACTGTATGTTATGTACTGGACTTGAAGAATGTAACCACATCATACCCTGTTGGAACATAGAAGATTAACTTGCAAAACTTAAGAATAGTTGAGGTTAAGTTATTTTATACCTGCGTCATAAACAAGAGATGTTATCGCTCAGTTTCAATGCAGAAGCAGACACAATGTCTAGAGCTAGAGGTTTTTCTATTATCTTGAAAGAAAAGTAATTACTAGGCTTAAAATGTAAAGTGTTTTATTGTTTTACAACTTCCAATATCTGGCAAACATCTGTAAGATATGTATTTTTAACACAGAGATGTAAAATTCTGTTAAGTTTCTGTTTAGCCTGGGAACTGAAGTCAGGTGACAAAGACTGATGCCATCCAAGCTGGCCCAGCAGTAATGTTTGATATTAATTTGGGAAAATCTGCATTTGCTCTGTAAGTAAGATTTTGGGCATGGTATCTTTATATATATATATATATATATATATATATATATATATATATATATATATATAGGAATATAGTAAATATTAGTTTAGATGTTATCTGCATTTATTTGAGACTGTCCTGCAATGTTTTAAAATATTTCGTGTGATTTCGAACTCTGAAGTGACTGTGTTTATTTTTTGAGTATTGTCTTGTTCTTTTATTATTTTTTATTAAATATATTTAAACCTAACTTTGTGGCTGATATTTATGAGACATATTTAAGCTCTTAGAGTACTTGCATATGTATTTAGTGATGCTTTACAGGCCACTCCTAAATAGCCTTGCAAGTCTTGGTCAAAACTACCATTACACAGTAGGATTGGACACCCTTTGTAAGGGTCTTATAGTAACTGAAAAAGGTGGCTGGTGGCAGCTGGAACCACCTTATAGTCTGGGCAGAAGGGGCATAGCTAGTAAAGCTGTGCCATCCTTTCCCAGCTGTGTGTGCTTGTATATAAATCAAATCTCAAAGTGTGTGTGTGTGTGTGTGTGTGTGTGTGTGTGTGTGTGTGTGTGTGTGTGTGTGTGTGTGTGTGTGCGCGTGTGTGCGTGTGTGCGTGTGTGTGTGTGTGTGTGTGTGTGTGTGTGTGTGTGTGTGTGTGTGTGTGTGTGTGTGTGCGTGTGTGTGTGTGTGTCAGCTACTTGGGCAGGGACATGAAGCACTGGTTGAACAGAGAGGGTACTGGAGGTCTTAGCTTGGCCACTTGGCTGAGATGTCAACCCTTTAACTGTGTAGGGAGTCTTATTGGGGATCTGGAGAAAGAGCCAGAAACCACCCCAGACTGACTGTGATCTCTGTGTGCTCTCAAGGGGAAATTGCCCTTTACTGTGTGTGTACTTAGCATCCTCCCAGTGTGTACATCCCCGAGCTGTTGCCAGTGGTGAGGATTGAAGCTCCTTGATTACTGGGCCAGTGCAGGGGCGTCACATATTAATTGGTGGTAGTGATGGGATATCCACATCACATATTAATTGGTTAACAGTGGTGAGATAGCCACATTACATATTAATTGGCTTGCAGGTGTGTAGATATTGAATTTTACAGTGGTCACTGTAGGTGTTTGTACCCTCAATCAGCCATGCAATGGAACATTTAGAGTTTTGTATCACAATTGTTTTATTTTTTTGTTAGCATAGTTAGTCAGGGAGAGCAGGCAAGCATGTCACCAGAGGAGCATGGCAAGCTGACAAAAAGCTAGCTGGCTGAGATTTGCCAGGCTTAAGGACTGGTGTATGCCAACCTGACTAAGACAGAAATGCTTGAAGCTTTGGGCACAGCTGCATCACAGATCAGCAATCAGAAGGACAACCAGGCTGGCCTTAGAGATGTACAACTCTCAGAAAATGGACAGTTCAGCCTTTCCACAGAGGACTTAAAAATCTGTCTGGAGTTAAAGAGACTTGAGCTGGAGGCCAAGCATTTGGAAATAGAGGCCACACAGAGACTGAGATTTCTGGAGGCTGAGGAAAATGAGAAACTGTAACTTTTAAAGGATGAGGAAAATGAGAAACTGCGACGCCTGGAAACTGAGGAGAATGAGATGCAGAGGCAACATGAAAAGGAGATGCTGACTCTTCGCTAGAGTCATGAAGGTAATGGGGAAGGAGTAACCAAACCCCAGAAGCAACAAACGTCAGCACATTTCTTCCACAATTTACAGAGGGGGATAATTTTGATAGTTTCATTCATATGTTTGAAAGTGTATGTAAATAGTATAATGTTGACCAAGACCTCTGAGTATGGTTCCTGACCCCCTTACTCCATGGTAAAGCTATACCTGTTATTTCTAAATTGTCTGATACTGATTGCTTAAATTATAATACAGTCAAAAATTATTTGTTAGAATGTTTTAACACCTGAAGCTTATAGAAAAAAAATTTGTGACATAGATGCAAGGCGGATGAAAGTGTGTGTGAATATATTTCTGAACTAAGCACTTATTTTCAAAGGTGGGTGAGTGGATGTCAGGTCATCACTTTTGAAGGTCTGGCAGACCTTTTGGTGAGGGAACAAACCCTTGGTACTTTGGCTGAGGACATAAGAATCTGGTTAGCTGTTAAGACAATGCAGTACTGCAGAGGAGTTGGGGAAGAAGAGAGACCTATACCTAGCAAGCAGGGCATTATTGCACAGGAAAGGAACACCCAGTGCTGTTCAAAGGGAACCCATGGTTGGCTGCCCAGACTGCCCCAACAGAGTCCACCAGTAGCAGGGGAAGCCACTAGTTCAGGTACACATGCAAGACCAAGGGTTAAATGTTTCAAGTGCAACCAGTGGGGCCATGAAGAATATAGATGTCCACTGAGGCAAGTTGGGGAACAAAAGGTGGGAGAGCCAGTAGGTGGGAAGGACAAAATGACAGCAGTAAGTTGTCTTGAGACAACAAGGGTACCAAACTACCACAAGAGGTTATATACTATCTCAGTAAATGGGACTGAGGCCATTGCTACGTCAGACACAGCCTCTAACCTAACATTGCAAAGTCTGCAATGGTTAAAGAGGAGCACTACTTGCTTGTCAGTCTACTCCAGTCAGACCTTTAGGAGGGACCCCAATCCAAATTCTTTTGGCTAGGGTTCAACTTGACTGGGAGGGTGGAAAAGGAAGCCAGCAAGTAGGTGTGTTTGAGGATATCCCTGCAGATGTCCTGATAGGGAATGGTTTTGATAATGCAGTACCGTGTGTGCATGCAGTTACACCCAGTGAGACTTGGAGACAAGCATGTGGGTCTGGTAGCCTGGGGGAGACCCAGACAGACTGCACACTTGCAGCCAGGACTGGTGAGGTGGTTACTTCAGGGAGGGAGCTACCCTGTAGCAGTGAGACTGAAGGTGAGCCACAGCTGCTTGTGGGAACTGATGTTCCCTTGGACAGAGTGACTGCAAGGACAGAGATGAGTACTAGTACCCATGCTGACAGTGAGGCACCACTGTCAGAGAATACCAGACTTCCTGTGGAAGGGAAGCTGGGAAGGGTTGCAAAGAGAGTTGAGACAGGCTCAGCTCTCAGACCCTACATTACAAGGCCTAAGGGAGGTAGCTAGTGAGGCATCTGATTCTCAAGGAGAAGGGAGAATCTGTATACTGGGACAAGGGGTATAGAGAGTGGATCACTGAGGGAGGGCTAGAAGGTGAGAGATTACAGCAGTTGGTAGTGCCCAGAGTCTACCATCTGGCACTTCTAGCTATAGGCCATGAGATTCCTTTGCAGGTCATATGGTCATAAAACGTACAAAGAGACATATTATGCAGAACTTTTATTGGCCTGGGATTTCTAGAGATGTAACAGGGTACTGCAAGACCTGTGAGTAGTGCCAAAAGCCAGATAAGGCAGGAGACAAGGTGAAAGCTCCTATTATGCCTTTGACAGAGATTGAAGAGTCATTTCAAAGGGTAGCTATGGATATTGTAGGGCCTCTGAGTATCCCAGGCTCCACAGGGATAAAGTATATCCTAGTGGTAGTAGATTACGCTATCAGATACCCTGAAGAGTGGCTCTATCCCCCATTGAGGCAGAAAAGGTGAGAAATGCTTTGTTAGAGATTTTCAGCAGGGTAGGTTTCCCAAAAGAAATACTGACTATCAGAGGTGCCAGTTTCATGTCAGACCTGCTGGCTTGTCTGTGGAACTACTGTGGGGTGAAGCACCTAAAGACCACCCAATACAATCACCAGCCTAATGGTCCTGTTGAGAGGTTAAACTCTACACTCAAGACAATGCTATGGGCATTTGCAGACCAGTTTAAGAGGGACTGGGACAAATATTTGCCCCATCTGTTGTTTGCTTACAAAGAGGTACCCCAGGAATCCACAGGTTTTTCACCCTTTGAGTTGCTGTGAGTGCATAGAGTGAGGTGACCTCTACATTTGATTTGAGATGAGTGGGAAGTGGAGTGTGAATCCCTCAAAGAGTCTGTTGTGCCATATGTCCTAAACCTTAGGACAAGGCTCTGGGAACTGAAGGGCTTGGCCCAGGAGAACCTGGCAGAATCCCAACAGCAGAAAAAGGTCTGGCATGACAAGAATGCTCAAGCTAGAGAGTATGCTGTTGGGCAGCAGGTAATGGTTCTCATTTCTGTCAGACACAACAAGCTGCAGATGGCTTGGGAGGGACCCTACAAAGTGGTAAGGAAGGTCAGTGATTTTAACTACATGGTAGTACTGCTAGGCAGCAGGCAGGGGCACAAATTGTACCATGTTAACATGATGAAACCTTACCATGATAGAGATGCCCTTGTGCTAAGTATTTGCAGTACATGGCAGGAGGAGTCTGAGTGGGATCTGGTGACTGTTCTCAGTGAGGCTCGAAGCTATCCCCTACCCAGTTTTGAGAAATTCCATCAGTGTTACAGGAGTTTGGGGGCATGTTCACTGGGAAACCATGTGCAGCACCATGTGGATACAGGGTCCCAAAAGCCTATTAAGTAGGCCCCTTTATAGGGTGCCTGACAGAGTCAAACAGACTCTGAGGGAGGAGATACAGGAAATGTTGGAACAAGGGGTAATTCAGGAGTCCAGCAGTCCCTAGGCCTCCCCAGTGGTGGTGGCACTGAAGAAGGATGGCAGCACCAGGTTCTGTGTGGACTACAGGAAATTAAATAGTTATGCAGAGTCAGATGCTTACCCCATGCCTAGGACAGATGAAGACCTAGAGCAGCTGGGTGGGGCTAAGTATCTTACTTATCTTACTACTGATCTTACCAAGAGTCACTGGCAGGTGCCAGTGCTAGAGAGAGGTCAGCCTTTCTGACTCCTTTTGGCTTGTATGAATTCACTGAGATACCCTTTGGGATGAAAAATGCCCCAGCAACTTTCCAGAGGCTGGTAGATTGTATCCTAGCAGGAGCAGGTGATTTTGCCCTTGCTTACATAGATGATATTGCCCTCTACAGTCATTCCTGGTAAGAGCACCTTCTGCATGTCAGGGAGGTACTGGGCAGTCTACAGAGTGCAGGATTAACCATTAAGCCCAGCAAATGTCAGATGGGTATGGTAGCGGTCTCCTACCTGAGACATAGAGCGGGGAGTGGTAAGATCAGGCCAGAACCTGCCAAAGTGAAAGCCATTCAGGCATGGCCTGCCCCTGTTACCCAAATGCAGGTGAGGGCATTCTTAGGGAAAGCAGGATACTATAGAAAGTTTGTCCCCAATTATAGTACCATAGCTGCACCCCTCACAGGCCTGACAAGGAAAAACAGGTGAGATAAGGTAGTGTGGACCCCAGCATGTCAGCAGGCATTCCAGATGCTTAAAGGAGCTTTTGGGAAGATCCCTTGTGTTAGGCAGTCCAGATTACAGCAAAGAATTTGTTGTGCAGGTGGATGCTTCAGACCATGGGGTGGGGGCTGTATGTAGTCAGGTTTCCTCAGACAGAGCACCCAGTGGTATATCTCAGTCGTAGGCTGCAACTCTGGGAGGAATGCTATGCAAGTGTAGAAAAGGAATGCCTAGTCATAGTGTGGGCACTGCAGAAACCTCACCCTTATCTATATTTATTTATTTTACATTTGTTAACCGGGGGTGTCTGACTGAGCCAAAAAGGCCCTTTTTCAGCAGAGGCTCGGGGAGAAAAGCTCCACAAAGAAAAATTGCAGACATATTTAGTTATTTAGACATGATCAGTATACACACAAATTACAAGAGACATGTTTGTATGGTGGTATGTGGCACATCAACAATTACAGTGGAGAGAACAAACAAAAAATATTAATTTAAAAATAAAGGTAATTAATAGATTTGTGGTGTACAGATGAAATTTGGAACATAGGTAGAATACATACATATTACACAGGTACAGTACATACATAGTAGATTAGCCAGTGTTTGTGAGTAAGACTGAAAACTATTATCAAGTACTCTAGATTTAGTATGTATACATTATCTGCTTTCGCTAGCTTGGGGAGCAATCATGGCACTGCCAACTTTGCTTGAGATGTTGCCTGATGAGGTCTTTAAAGGAGGCTTTGGATGATGTATTTTGAATGCTAGTAGGGACAGAGTTCCATTTTTTATCCACTGAACTACTATATAGTGCATCTCCAAAGCTATTGTAGCTGTTGGTGACTTCTAGTAGTAGTTTGCTTGATGATCTAAGAGGCCTTTTGGCTGAGTGATGTTGTACTAGGTTTTTGAGGGCAGGACACTTATTGGGGAGGTAATAGATAGAATAACAGAGGCAGAGCTGATTGTAGGTTAGGAGGTTGGGCAGTTCAAGCCAGTGGAGCTGTCTCAAAGCAGTACAGTGATGAGTTCTATATGAGCAATTTGCAGCAAAGCAGGCAATTCTGTTATAGCAGGCTTCCATTTTGCTTAGTTCAGTTTTGTTGAGATTAGTCAGAACGGGAGATGCATAGAGTAGGGTGGATATAAGTTGGGAGCGAGCAATGGCTGATCTTGTGTTGTTGGTAAGAAATGGTTTGATACAGTAGAGTGATCCTAGTTTGGCATTTACTTTTTTAATAGTTAAGTTGAGATGACTATCAAATTTTAGGTGGGTGTCTATGGAAGGAAATTCACTGTAGTTACAGACCACAATCCCTTAACATGGCTATATCGAGCCAGTCAGAAAAATGCCAAGTTACTAAGGTGGAGCCTAGGGTTGCAAGCATATGATATGACAGTGCAGCACCACAGTGGGGTTAGCAATGGCAATGCAGATGAGCTGTCAAGACAGGGAATGGGGCAAGGTATTCCTAGATAGGCTCAACCCTTTGAAGCAGTGTTTCTCATGGGTCACTTGAAACACTAGCTTGAGTTTTATTGTGACACTGCCAGCCCAGCTATCTGGAATTTTGTAAATAATTATATGTCTAGTGTGAATATTGATATGATGTATACAGAACTGTATGTTATGTACTGAGCTTCAAGAATGTAACCACAATATACCCTGCTGGAACATAGAAGATTAACTTGCAAAACTTAAGAATAGTTGAGGTTAAGTTACTTTATAGCTGGGCCATAAACAAGAGATGTTATCTCTCAGTTTTGATGCAGAAGCAAACATAATGTCTAGAGATAGAAGTTTTTCTATTGTCTTGAAAGAAAAGTAATTACTACGTAGGTTTAAAATGTAAAGTGTTTTATTGTTTTATGACTTCCAAGATCTGGAAAACATCTGAGAGATATGTATTTTTAACACAGAGATGTGAAATTCTGTTAAGTTTCTGTTTAGCCTGGGAACTGAAGTCAAGTGACAAAGAGTGAAGTCATCCAAGCTGGGACAGCAGTAATGTTTGATATTAATTTGGTAACTCTCTCAGAGAGAGACTGTACATTTTGTATTTTGCCTTGGACCCAATAAGAACATCCAATCATCATCATCATCTGCACTTGCTCTGTAAGATTTAGGGCATAATATCTCTGTTAGATATAGATAGGAATATAGTAAATATTAGTTTGGTTGTTTTCTGTCTTTATTTGAGACTGTCCTGCAATGTTGTTTTAAAATATTTCCTAGGATTTTGAACTCTGAAGTGACTGTGTTTGTTTTCTGAGTATTGTCTTGTTCTTTTATTATTTTTTATTAAATATATTTAAACCTATCTTTGTAGCTGATATTTGTGAGACATATTTAAGCTCTTAGAGTACTTGCATATGTGTTTGGTGACATTGTACAGGCCCCTCCCAAATAACCTTGCGAGTCTTTGTCAAAACTACCATTTGGATAATAGTAACATTACACAGTAGGATTGGACACCCTTTGTAAGGGCCTTTATAGTAGCTTTAAGGGTGGCTGGTGGCAGTTGGAACTACCTTATAGTCTGGGCAGAAGGGGGCATAGCTAGTAAAGCTGAGTCAGCCTTTCCCAGGTGTATGTGTGTGCACTTATATATAAATCAAATCTCAAAGTTTGTGTGTGCGTCAGCTACTTGGGCAGGGACACAAAACACTGGTTGGACAGAGACGGTGCTGTAGGTCTTAGTTTGGCTGCTTGGTTGAGATCTCAACCCTATAGCTGTGCCAGTGGGGAGTCTTATTGGAGATCTGGAGAAAGAGGGAAAAAACAGCCCCAGACTGACTGTGATCTATGTGTGCTCTTAAGGGGAAGTTGCTCTTTACTGTGTGTGTACTTGTCATGCTCCCAGTATGTACTTCCCCTAGCTGTTGCAAGTGATGAGGACTGAGGCTCCTTGATTACTGGCCAGTGCAGGAGTGTCACAATTCCATTAATAAAATATCAGTTTACTATCATAAATTTGAAACTCAGAATAAAATGTGTCTGAATGTTCGAATTTAAACATCGGAAATGAACATTTCCGTATGTCCCTAATGTCGAAAACATCTGTGTATTGTCGACACTGTCGCTCGCGACATTTTCAAAAATACACAGCACTCCCACCCGTCCCATAAATCCCTACCTAACTAGCCTAAACACACAGTTATGCAGGCGGGCAAGCCCCCCTGCACCCCCACACCCCCCCTAACTTAATATTCCAACTCCGAGATCACACTACAGAAAGGGATGTATTTCCCTAACCGCACTGTACCACGATCCCCTCACATGAGCGAATGTTATAATTGTGAATGCACAGTCCATTCGCACTGATAACGTTCGCTTACATCACCTGCCGAAGTATGAAGTATTCGAACATCTGTTGTTCAAATACTTCATAGCCGTGCAATTGCACGTTGGCATTGTGATAGTAAACCTAAAATATCTCATAGATTAAGCCCCTGTTATCTCATGCTGATTTTTGTGTGGTTGTTAATGCCTTGATCACCTTTTAAATGGACTGCTGTAATTCCCTATACCTGAGACAACATAACACCCAGTTTGACTATTTGCAGATAGTGTAGAACTCTACAACCAGGTTACTAACTGGTACATCTCAGTGCCAACATACTGCATCTGTTTTTATAGGGTGCACTGGCTTATCTGTCCATTTGTGTCTTGAGTGCTTTCCACCTGAATGAGCTGATTGTTGTAAATAGGCCTACCCCAGTTTTGCACTCTGCCTCACAAGGGCTGCTGGGAGTTCCACAGTTTAGCTTTGGTACTTTTGATGTTCATTGATTCGCTTTTCAAACTCTTAACCAGTGGAAATTGATAGCTCAATGACTTTTAGAGTGTCTGTCTCTGGTCAACTTCTGAGATACATTGAAATCCTAGTTTATGGATGGGATGACTTTAGTTCAGTATTTGACCTATATTTATGCACTGCATCATTAATGAATTGTATTCACTTGTTTTTATTTAGTTGCATTTAAACTTAAAGATTGTATCTGTAAAAGATGTTTTGTGATGCAATACCATAATAATCTTGAAAGTGAAGATGAAGTTCAACTCCAGGTATCAGAGCCACAACTGGCTTATTTGTTACCATTCCTGGAGATAGTGCCATTCAGTGCTAGGATGAGGAGCAAAAACAAAACAAAAAGGGTTGCTCTCCAATCTGGCACTTTTTGGTCCTATTCTAATGAGAAACACTAGGCCTTCTTACTCTGTGTGAGAGAAAACAAAAAAAAAAAGTCCTGAAACCCATATGATCTACTCCTCACCCTAACATTTGCATGAGCAAAAAAAAAAAAATTGGATCCTGACCAAATCAAATTGCACTCATTTGCTCCATCATAGCTAGCTATGCTTCTTCCAGGTATATGAGACAATAGTAAGGCAACTGATACTCCATTGCTCAAGTGGCATGCTGAGGCTACATCACCTGAGAAGTTGAAGCTATTCAAAGAGTTTATCACTTGTTTTACTTACCTTAAAGGTTTGCACCCTCAGAGTTAGTTATGTTTGTTTAGGGGAGCAGGGGCAAGGCCTACTATGTGGAGCATGTGAGCATCTGTGTCCTGATGTAAAAAAATCTATTCAGTTTATTCATTCAGTTTGTTAAGTAAGTAAGTAAGTGGAGCATGCAGCCCTGAGTGTAGAGTATTAGAAAATGTATAGCAGCAAAGAAAACCCAGGAGCCTAAGTAATGACTCCTCTGGCCAATACAGTGTCTACAGTACAAGTCCTTTTGTTTATTTCCCACCTCAGATAGACCAGGCAAACACTTTCTGCCACAACATGAATACACTCAGTCCTCCTAATCCAGTGCTACGACAAATTACTTGCAATTAGCTGGAAATCCTTTGCTGAAGGCAATTTCAAGACAGTCTTATAGCTGTAACAGTGAGAGGAAGAGCATTTTTTTAATTAGTGAGTTCACGCACAAAAGCAGGAAACAGTAGTGATCACTCAAAATAATTTAAGTGCAATTTAGCAAATAAAAGGTAATTAACTTTGCCTGGATGACACTGAATACAAATAAAGCACTTCTGAAATGCAGGTTAAGACTCTAAACTTTAATGAGCTCCTGGAAAATGAGCAGTAGACAGTAAGTAATAAATGAGGTTTATTTGTGAACAATATTGGTTTGTTGAGTGGGCACTCATATCATGGATCCATAGAAAACAGTTAGTGGGAAGAGTACATAAATAGCATACATCAGTCAATAGCAATGAAAGAGTGGAAGGAAGGAAGGACTTTGAAAATCAGATTATCATAAGGGGCAAAGGGCAGAGATACTGCCTTATAAAACAACAACAGCAAAACAGGGAGGGCTGGGTATAATAAGCAAGCTAGGTAGAGAGGCATCCAATTAAATAAAGGAATATGTTGTTCTTTCAGAAACCTTAGCTTAATGTGTTATTAGGAGATGGGCCAGACACAGAATGCAACCTTAAGAAGGTAAAATATAAGCAGAATATAAAAGCATGGGAGCACAGACTGGAGCAGAGCCAGTTCTCTCACTGTTGACCTTCTGTAGTTTAAGGTACCAGATTAATCTGCAGAAGTCAGTAACACTGTCTGTAGAAAGAAATGCAATAATACATGACTAAGGCTCAAAATCTAGCAACAGTGCAGTGTTCTGCAACAACTGTGAATTAGTGGGCCAGCAAGGTTCAAAATACAAACAGCTTTTACAAGTAATTCTGCTGTGGAAATAGAGGTGTAGAATAATGCAAAGACACAGTCTTCCTACAACTGCTAATTAAAATACAAGACACTGGTCCCAGAACAAATTTAAAAATTCAAACAAATGGAACAGAGCAGAAAAGTAAAAAGTAGTGTTACCACACAGGCCCTCAAGTGCAACTGAAATATTTAAGCAGAATTGAAATAATTAAAATAATTTAATTATTCTTCCTGTTTTTGAAAAGCTAGTTACTCACAGTTCCACACCTCTCCAAGCCTTGGATGAAAGGCCTATCTGTATGTCGTTTTGTCCCATATGCTTTATACTAGAACCTTTGTATTGCTTATTTAAGTGAAACCTCAGTGTTTTCGCAGAGTTACATTGTTTGGTTCATTAATAGCAGTAAGCAGGCTGTTCCAGGAGAATCTGCGCTTTGTTTGTTTGCTTGTTTAGTTGAGGTTGTTGGGCTCAAAAGCTTTTTTTTTCTCATCAAGAAAGATATTCTAGTGTTCTGTCTTAACTCCTGATACAGTTTTTGTTTTGAAACATTGGTTGTCTTTCTTCTGTTCTTTTCAGGCCTTGTTTCTATTCATAAAGGAAGTCCTTAACTTAACTGTAGTCCAATGAGAATAGGTGATTTTAAATGTATTTTTTACTTTTGTGTACAAGTCTGTTCTGGTTCACAGAATGTTATAAAGGAAGGATAGGGCAATTGTAGGCAAGATGCAATGCTGCAGCTCTGATAAACTGCATTTCAACCTCTAGCAAAAAGGCTAGCAGTTCAGCCTCTTGCAAAGATAATAGCAGTTTGCTTTGCTAAATAGTCATTTTCTTGACAGAGTGATCTGTTTTTTTTCCCATCTTCTGGATTTATGAACAGAATAATTGCCAAATTTGTATGTATTGCTGGGGGTGTGCTTTTGTTTATGATAAATGGGTGGGTGCTAACGCCAAAATCTTTGGATATACTGACAGTTTCAGCATCAGGAATGGGAGGGTCTGTGTGTGTGTACATAAGTGAGTGCTTGCAGGTTAGATTAAGGGCTAGGTAAGTGGATAGGTTTAGTTTTGTGCTTGTATGCTGATGTGTGTGTGTGTGTGTGTGTGTGTGTGTGTGTGTGTGTGTGTGTGTGAGAGAGTCTTGTATACTTTTGGGGTAGGGGATTTTTTTCAGAAAGTGATGTGTAGGGCTAGGATTATGGGCATGATAGGGATAGGTTTAGTGCACGTGAGTAAGGCCAGTCGGCGAAAATGCCCCTACTATGATTTTGAAACTGAAAGTTTGCGTCATACTGTAGGAGTGGCTATCATTACCTTGTATATATTTGTTTTCTTTTATATTTCATAGATCATTTGTTGAGACTAGAGATGCAGTAGATATTAATTTGGACACTGTCCCTTTAAAAGTGGGCTTTATGAAAGCTGCTGTTTTTCTCTTGCCTTTAGAGACATAAGTCTGTAGGAAATGTCTCTCATTTAAGATTTGTGTCAGTCTATTCCCTATTTTTATATTCTGAAATATATTTGTCATAAACTGGACACTGCAACACTAGTTCTCTCAGTCTGCCAGCCTTGAGCCATAATGTCTTCCACCGTTCAGAGTATTCTGGCTTTAAAATTGCCTCAAGGCTGGTCCAAAAACAGAAAAAAATTTAAGAACTGGCAGCACTCCAAGTTAACCAGCCTAACACTCCTCCACATGTGGTAGGCAAATGACCACAGCAAAATAATGAAGATGGCACAATGATAATTTTGGAAAAACTACAGCAAAACCTGAGTATGAAGACGCGCACACACACACACACACACACACACACACACACACACACACATATATCCATTCATCCACAACCCCTTTTCCCATTTTTGCACATGGGGTTGGGGTGTCACTTCAATAGTGACAATCATATAGTGCTAAGGATTACACTGCCGGCTGGCTATCTCTGCCATGGTAGTTCTTCCATACCACACACACGTTCACACCTATGACCAATAAGAGCTATATCTATATTTTATATATACAGTGTATACACACACATACACACACATACATATATATATATATATATATATATATATATATATATATATATATATATATAGGTTCATAGGTTGGTACTAGGCTATCGGCCCTAGGGTCTATACAAGCCTAGTCATAACAATTCCCTAGATATTTCTTCCCACAATATTTACTTCCCTTGACCCCTGTCTAGCAAGGCAACTGACGTGATCCCCAGGGTGAATTTCTTATATCCCATCCAATCATCAAGGTTCCTTTTGAAGAGGGCCAAGAAGGTGCTCTGCTTGACATGTATGGGCAGTCTGTTCCAGAGTATGGGGAGTCTCTGGTCAGCCCTCCAGCATGTTTTGTTCATTGTGATGACAAGGTTTAGATCCCTGGAGCTTGTGGCTCTGAAGGATTGGGATTTCTTTAAGTGGAGTATGTCCAACAGTTCAGGGTTTGACATGGCCTTGTACGTTAAGCAGAGATTGCCTCTGAGTAGATGATATGCCACAGAGTATAGCTGGAGTTTTTTTAGACGGTCAGCATAGGGCATCTGCTTTAGGCCTGTGATTCTTTTAGTGAGGTATTTCTGCGGCCTTTCCAGCTGTTGCAGATGTCTTGTGAGGTACATACCAAATAGGACGTTGTACTCTATAATGGGTCTAATGAGGGATGAGTACAGTGGGACAATGACCTCCTTTTTTCTGGATGAAAAGCCCTTAGTGATGAGGTGTGCCACATAGAAGGATTTCCTGACTGTTGTGGCGATGTGGTTATTGAAGCTGAGACCACTGTCCACCTGTGTCCCTAAGTCTGTCATCACACTTTTGGTGTATAGTGTACTGCCATCTATGTGGTAATTCATGGATACATGTTTTTTCTCAAAGGGGATAACTATACATTTCTTGGCATTAAGCTTGAGCCCATGGGTCTGGCACCAAGCATCTGTTTCTGTAAGGCCCTTTTGTAGAATATTGCACATCATTTGGGGATTCAATAATGGCTCCCAGTTTGCAGTCATTTGCGAACTTTGTTAGCCAGAGTCCCTTAGTGTTGGCCTGTACTTCACACACTCACACAGACACACACACACACACACACACACACACACACACACACACACACACACACACACACACACACACACACACACACACACACACACACACACACACACACACACACACACACACACACACACACAGAGATAAATGTCTCTTCAGCCTTTGTTTTTGTTTAACTCCTCCAGTCATTAACATCCAGGATGAGAGGACACTAACTCCAAGACTAAATGGCAGTAAGGATAGCAGAATGGTTAAAGGTTAAAGGATTTACCTCATAAGTAGGTAACCTGAAAACAGTCTTTCCATAAAAAAAAAATGAAATGTTATTTTGTTGAGTCAATGTGTTTCATTTAAATAAACTTGTCTTCTTTGTACGTGTGAGCACCTGCATATATGTTTGTGTGTATGCTTGTTTGAAGACTTGTGTATTCAGTACTCCATTACTTTTAGATTTGTTCTTCTTTATTTTTACATGGATACTCCTGTTTAAATCATTAAATAACATGTTTTTAAATGCAAAACTAACTTCATACTGTTCTGAATGCAGATCTCAGCTTGACAGGGGAATGTCAGGTGGAGTCTTGAGACCACAGTGCAGTTCTACTATTAATATTACAGTGGGCGTATTATTTTATTCATGTCATCTCTGGCACTTAAGCAGACACTTACAGAATAAATAAATGTAGAATGTGCTAGACACCCCCGCATGTGGAAGTCTCATATGTTGTACAAATCAATACCATCTAAAAACATTGCCATATCTTGTTAACTCTGGGTGAACTCTTTTTGGAATTAATCACTTTTAAGCTGTTTTTCTGTTATTGCCAGATGATGTGCAGAACACCTCAGCAGAATGGAATGGTTTTAAATTTGTTTTTCTCATACCAGTATATGCCTATAATACCTAGAAAGTACACAGTGGAAAGAAAAATTTATATAAGAAAGAAAAATTTATATATATTTCCAAATATTAAAATACATTTTTAAAGACAATGAAAAATTGCTAAGATCCTTACAGAAGTAGCTCTTCCATATTTTTCATGCCTCTGTCCTGTAGAGTACAGACTATTAATGTCTGTGAAACTTACTTTTTATGGCTAATATTGGTTAGTATATAAAAAAAAAACACTGCTAGCTTGACTGGAGGAAATACTGCCCTTTCATAAAATATTTAATCCGATTTTACATGCTACAAGCTGAATTGTCTTCAGTTTGACGTGTTGTACCAAGGAGAGCAAAGAAAAAAGAGTTAAAGTCAGACAAGAAGTATTTGCTGTTTGTTATTTGATCTCAAATCTTGAAATATTAAAACTGAAATGTTGTGCTAGATTGATTTTCATGATATACATCTGCATACTTCTGCAGGAAGCAGAATACTTGGCTTCATAAATTCAGCAGACTTCAGAAGGAAAATCGATATTTCAGCATACAGTGTGAGAAGTAATTAACAGAAAATCAGTAAACCTTTAATAAAAATGCAGTTTGAAACAATAAAGTTATGGATGAAGATTAAAAGTTATTAGGGGAATAATTAGGTAGAGTAGTAAAGGGATACCATAACCAATAGGAAGCATGAGGATTGTGGTAACAATGAGTTGTGCCTGTGTATGTCACATATATTGTTTAAGTGCTGAGCTTTTGTTTAAAGTGGGTAACTGTATCCAAAACCCAGGTGTACATACATGACTAGGAGATGGAAATGGGCGGCCATGGAAATAGGCCATTGCACCATTGCATAAAATGTGCAATATGCATCTTTGAATAAAAAATGTTCCAGTTCCTTTCTAAATACTTTAAAGGAGGTCTATGCTTTAAGAGAGGTTGGGAGGGATTCTCTGACTTGTGGGCCTAGGCTGGAGAAGATGTGATCTCAGCACTGCAGCTTGAATTTGGGGTTTTGTTTGGAGGTTATGTTGTGGAGAAGGGCTCTAAGGTTGTAATCTGAGGTACATGGAAATAAAATGATTATCAAAGACAGGTGAGGACTGGAGGTTGGTAAGTTTGAAAAACAGAGCACCTAGCAAAATATAGGCAACCCATGGACCTTGGCTAGAATCTGGCAGTGAGGTTGTATCTTGGGAGAGTGTGTAATAAAACTGCAGATGTTGGTAGAAGTTTGTAAGGATGAGATATTTTTCTTGGAGTCTGATGCCACCTGGGGTAGCTGATATTCAAACTGGGAAAGAAGCACCCCATGCCAGTGGTTATCCATCCTATGGAGATGAGTTGACCATTGCTTTAGTTATTTGCACATAGTATTAGAAGTTAAGTTGTTGATCTAATCAAATTATTCAGGTGTTGAGAACCTGGGCAAACCTGTGGTTGGTTCTAAATATGCATTTTATCTATTTGGTGTTTAGCAAGAGTGTATGTTCTGTGTTAGCCAGTTAAAAAGTTGAAATTTGTCTTCTTTTAGTTGTTTATTTTAACTACAGAGTGGGAGACATGAGGTCTATAGATCACCGAGCTTTATATTGCAGAGAGGAAGAGATGAGAGCTACAGATCACCATATTATTGGCATAAAGGATGACAGGTAAATGCAGAAGGTGAGTAGTAAGAATTTTGATGAAAAAGAAAAAAGCAGAGGTGAAAGGACTTAGCTTTGGGGTACAGCTGAATATACTGAGGCAGAGACTGATAAGAATTATTGATTTTTACCTTGAAGTGTCTGTCAGATAGAAAGCACTTAAACCACTAGACAGCTTGATCATTAATTCATACAATTGAAAGTGAGTTAAGTATGAAGGGATGGTCCACAAGACTGAAGGCTTTTCTAAGATCATTAAAAACAGCTTCTGTTATGTTTCCTTGTTGAAGTTTAGGAGGATGCCACCCCATGATTGTACTTAAAGCAGTATGGAAGTTTCATCATGCTGAGAAGCCATGCTGTCTGGGCAAGAGGATTCTGTAGGTTTGGAGGTATCTACATACCTGAGTGTAAATTAGTTTTCCAAATATTTTATCAAAGATGGTTAAGATCAAGATGGGACAAAAGTATGTGGTGAATGAGGGGTTGGGTGTTTTTTTACATGGATTTGATGTATGTTTGTTTCCAAATGGAGGACATGATATTGTGGGTGATACAGTTTCTGTATAGTATTTTGAAAAGGGTTGGATCAGAATATTTTTCAAGAGACAGGGTGAGCTGAATTCTTGGAAAACTGCTAATACAATTAAAAAGCTTAAAAGCGGACTTATATTCGGTGAATGCAGGAGTTTTATTTTCTGATTAGATTCACCCTTTAAGTAAAAAGGTTTGTATTAGACTTTAAGCTTCAAAACATATGTAAGTATGTATATTTTGAGCTAAAACATTTTTTATGAAAAAGAATCTAAATGTTTTGCTATATTTACAGTAATAAGACTTAATATGTTATATTTAACTTAACTTCTAAATGTATTTCTAAATGTTAAACACATACTTAGTGTAAGAGAATGTCATTAAATTATAAACAATAGAATTGATAACTTTAAGACTATATTAGTTAAGAATTTTATTTTATTTATTTAACTTTGCTGAGTATGTGCATTGCTGTCTTTACTGAATGCCAGATCTAAGTAATATGTTAATTAGAAGTGTAAAGTGCCAGTGATTTTGTTTTCTTTGTTCCTGTGTAACACATTCATTCCTATCACTGGTTGTTTATGAAGCAACTAACACTTTAAAAAGCTTGAGAAGAAAATAATGTTTCACCGGTGTGAGAATGCTGGATTCTTGCTTGCTTTGCTTTTTACCTGCTTCTTTAGCCATTTTGAAGAACATTTAGGTCAAAGTTCATCACAGATTTCTGTAAAAATAGAAAAGAACTTTATTTTTTTTTTCAAGTATAAATGTGAGAAATCTACCCAAAATAACATATTTTTTTCTTTTCTTAGAAGTGAAAAATTGGTAAAACAAATTATATAGTAATGTTTTATATTGAGCTGTTGCTGACATATAATGTTCTTATATTTTGATAAATGTTAATAGCTTATGCTGTAGTGTTATTTACTCTAACTATACACATTGCTATAAAGAAGAAAAGTTAGATGTTTGTTACTGATTTGAACAGTTGAAAAGAATTAAGAAGAATGAACAACTGACAAGAGGAAATTAGCATCTACTATGTGCTGTAAGTTGTCATTTTCCCATGCTGTAATCAAATTTTAATTTCATGATCTGAAGTGTAGATTAGAATAGCAGCTGGCAGTAACTAAAGCACACATTCAAATTAAACAAGCAGGAATTAGTTTACTATATATGTATATATATATATATATATATATATATATATATAAAGTAAAGATTGCTTGTTTGTTTGTGTCTTTCGGCTTTTCCCAGTTAGGGGTTGCCACAGCGGAACTCCGGTCCACTAATGATTGGCAGTTGATTTTTATGTACCGGCTTGCCAGGCCTGACACACAACCTTCAACGAAAGTACGCCCATTCAAGCATGTCTCCACGCAGAAGACGCTCTAGCTGAGAATCGAACCGGACAGCGTCTTACTGTGAGGCGACAACACTACCACAGCACCACCACCGTGGGTAATTCTAGAATTAATAAGGAGTAAACATCTCACAAATAATATGCAAATGCACAAGGAATGAAATAACTATGTAAGATTAATAAAAGAGGAGTATCAGTAAGTTAAGAAATCTAGGCACATATTCCAATCACTAGTAGAGAGCTGATGATTAATAGCTCTTTGATGGGCGATTTTAGAAATACAGGTTATATAAAATACTGTAGAATATTAGTGGGAAAATCAGACAGAAAATATATTTAAATAAAAAATGCTTATAAGAAAGATGTATATTGCATATACCTCCATATGACAGATATGTGAACGTACAAAATCCTATGTACTTTACATAGAAAATCATACAAAGATATTTGAAAATAACCTGAAAGCTTAAATTTGAAGCTTGGTCTTTTGCATATTGTATGTTATTAGATTTAGAAATACTATCTGAAATAACTCATGTCATAAGGCAGAGCTCAAATCTGAGTATTATATTGCTGAATCAGTACAACCATTTTGATAGAAAGTAAAGTAGGTTTTCAATATATTTGAACCCAGGAAAGGAGGTTGGGATTTGAATTAAGCAGGAATTATTTTACTATATATATATATATATATATATATATATTATATATATATATATTATATATATATGTATATAAAATAAAGATTGCTTGTAATGCTAGAATTAATAAGAGGAGTAAACATCTCACAAATAATATGCAAGTGCACAAGGAATGAAATAACTATGTAAGATTAATAAAAGAGGAGTATCGGTAAGTTAAGAAATATAGGCACATATTGCAATCACTAATAGAGAGCTGATGATTAAATAGCTTTTAGATTCCTGTCACAGAGACTCCCCATGCTTTGGAACAAAATTCCTAACTACATTAGGCAGAGCCCCTCATTAACGCTTTTCAAGAGAAACCTTGACGAGTGGATGGGTAACAGAAAATACACCCCTGGGATCACTTCATTGGCTCTGCTTGACAGAGGCTCAGTTAATTAATCAATGGGGCGGTGAAAGCCGACGCACTCTAGCTAGGCTTAAAAATGCCCTCGGGCAGATAGCCTAGTACCTACCTATGAACCTAATTAACCACACTGTATCTTTTTGAATACCATATAGATTACATTTTTTACTCCATAGAAATAGCAAGACATTCTCTTTTACCTTTGTAATGTGCATATTTTTATGAATTAGTTTAATAAGAAAAAAGGATTTTTAAATATTTTGATATTTATCATATTGAGTGTTACACAATTTTAAGATATAGACACTTGTACTTTTAAAATGAATTCAGAGATGATTTTGTCAGATCTATAAAATATGTGCATATCATTTAGCATTATGAATATATATGTGCATTGATTTTCCTTTTGTATAATAGTTTAGTATGATAAGATTAGCTGTTTCATGTAAGCTTACAAATATCTTAATGAGTTTTAGCAGTTTATTTTTTAGAAAAGAATTCAAAAAAGTTGAATGGCAAGATATTGTTGAAAGCCTGCATTATATGCAATTAAATTAATATGGTGGATAAATGTGTCATATTATCTTTAAAAGAATTATTTTTAAATGTACAGTATGGATAGTTTTAATCTATTAATGTAAAATTATTAAATAATGGCTGCAAAAGGAAATCATTAATAAGATATCTAAAATTAAATAGAGGAGACATATTCTTGCAAAAATCTCACTTGATAGATAAAGATATACAATATTTAAATAACTTAGGTTACAAAAAGAGGAAAGGTATACTTTGGAGAAAATCTATGGTAATGCGTAAGGTCGTGAACTCTGTTAATGATCTCAAAGGAATGTATACATTTGTATTAAGCAAATATAATGGCAAACTGTATACACTAGCTAATTTTTACTGGATCCATGAAATAGGTGCAAGAGTGGATAAAGATCATTTAAACATACTACAAAGTCATTGGAAGGTAGTTTAATTTTAGCAGGAGATTTTAACTGCATGTCTATAGAAGATAGAAGTGAGCAAAAGAAAGCACAAATTCTGGCATCATCAAAAGCAGTAAGCAGATGGATTAGCAATAATAATTTAGATGATTTAATAGTAAAAGCTGAAGATAAGTCATTGTTCTTCACTCATTATTCTAATGCACGTGGGACACAAACTAGAATTGATAGGATTTATTCCTCTGTAGATTTAATTAATAAGGTGAATTATTTTAAAACTGTTCCTTGTCCTTTATCTGATCATAATAAGAACATTTCAGATTATTTATAGAATCCCAGTATATATAATGAAATTAAAAGAATTTAAGAATTATTATAAGGAACAAATCAAGAACTTTTTATCTTTGAATAATAATGGTCAGGTTAGTAATGTCATACTATGAGACTCCTTAAAATGCATATTAAAGATAGAATGGGAAGATGGGTTCATAATAAACTGAAAATGTGGTTTAAAGAGTTGTTAGAAATATAAGATGAAATACACAAAGTGAGGTTTGAACAGAAGACAAATAAATTACATAATACTGAACTCTTTAAAAAATGAATGACAACATATCATACACATACAGTGGAGATAGCTTTAGAAAAAATAAAATTGCATAGTTGTAAGATGACCTCAAAATCTGTATAGATTAGCTAATAGAAGTAAGATGTTACGCAAAAAGGCATAGATCAATAATAACCCAAATCCTCACACTAATAAGCTTAATGCAGAAATAGAGGAAATACTATTTTTAAAAAATTCTATGAGGCTCTTAATAAAAATAAAAACAATCCTGATGATTACAAAATTGACAAGTATTTAAAGAAAAATGTAACTAATAAACTTAATGAACAATGAATATCTCTGTTGAATAACCCTATTACCCTAATAGAAGTTAAAGAAGTTTTTTAAAAGAAAGGGAAAATGGCAAAGCTCCATGGTTAGATGGTTTAAGTATGCAATTATATAGTCTGCTTTGAATAAATATTTTATAACTACTGAGTGATGTTTTCAGGATAATTCAGAGTGACAAAATAATTCCTCCCTCATGGAAATTTTCTGTAATCTAACCTATACTTAAACAAGGAAAGGATAATAAGTTACTTTTCTCTTATAGACCTGTTCATTATTAAATGTAGACTATAAAACATGGACTTCTATCTTTGCTACAAGATTAAAAGATATAGTAGATTAATTAATAAAGGACAAGCAGTATTTATTGTCAGTAGTTTAATATCTGATAATATAAAAAGGGTAGTAATGATCTTAGATTTAGACAAAGGAATGAATAAAAATGGCCCTAATTAGCTTAGATATCAAGGGAGCTTTCATTTCTGTAGATTAGAACTATCTGTTTAAAACTTTAGAAGTTTTGCTTTTTCAGAACAATTTATTTGAATATTAAAACACCTGTATAGAGACTCCAAAGCATATGTTAAAATTGAGTCTTACATTTCTCAATGACTCACTTTAAACAAAGACAAAAAAGCAAGGGTCCTCTCTACTATTTACATTAGTTATTGAACCCTTAGCTAATAGTATACAAAGCAATGAAAAAAATATAGACTTTCAATTAATAAAGGTTGGCAATCTAAAATGCAGCATTTTGCAGATGATATTTTACTGACTGTAGCTGATTTAAATTATTCAATTGAAGAAATAGATAAAGAGAATGAAAAGTTTAAAGAAATATCACTGCTGAAATTTAATAATAATAAACCAAACTTTAGTGTTAAATCAGTTATTAGGTAGTAAGTTTAAGTATACATATAAATATAATTGGGAAGGAAAAGAACTAAAATATTTAGGAATAAAAATCTATCAAATAAGATTATTAACTATGATTTTGAAAAAAATAATTGAAGTATTACTTCTAATTAAAAAAATGGAGTGTTTTTTTAATTTTGAGCATAGGTTAGTACTTATTAAAAGTATTATTTTACCTAAGATTATATACATAATACCTGACAAAAACATTTAGAAAATGCAAAAAAATGTTAATTTCATTCCTTTGGTATCCTAAAAAGCCAATAGTTACTTATAGAAATCATATACGATTATGGGAGTATGGTAATATTACTTCCCAGATGTAAAATCTTATTCATTGCTGCAATTTTTAATCTGTCATACTCTGGATAGATACAACTTGTACTAGTAAATGGAAACCCATTCAGGACCAGATTTTACTAAATTCTTATAAGTTTATCAAATATCATACATTACAAATGTATAACAAACCTTTTATCTGGTTAATAAAATATGCCTTAGAAGGAAATTCATTTCATTCTTTAGACTCTGTATATATGAAATCAATTCTTAAAACAGTTAAGAAGTATGTATTTAAACTCCATTAATATCAAAATGGAATTTTTTGTGTTTTCCCATTGCACACCTCTAGATATAAGGACAATCAGGCAATGTGGAAATTAATTTAGTAAACATGAATGTCTTAGTATTATAGTATGATTGCTTTGAAAAAAGAAAAAGCTAAGTCACATGAATATTTAATTAAAGATTGTAAGATGGATGAATCTGTTAACCAGTTAATATTATCTATCAGTAAGAAATTAAATGTATTTGTAGATAATATGAGTGAAGAAGAAGAGAGCACTATTCCCCCATTATATGAATATATAAATGCTATTATCAAAGGTAAATTGACCTACAAAGGAAGCGTGTCCAAGTTTTTATAAGTTAATTATAAATAAGAATTTTGATGCAAAATTCTGGAAATTTCTAGATAGTACTGGACTGAGTGACTCAATAGATGGTAAGAACAAAACAGTGTTACTTAAATCAGTTAGTCAGGCTTCTTCAAGTTTATACTAAAAAGTTTTTATGTGGAAATATATGCATAGAATGTGTGTTACCCCCTACAAAATCTTTAATTTTAGTAAAATTACTTCTTCAGTCTGTTGGAGATTTAAAGATATAAAAGCTGATTGGAGACATGTTTATGGATTGTGAAAAATTAAATGTATATTGGGAAGAGATAAATGTGTTTTCAAGGGGTTCTTGTCTGATAATTGTTCTTTACCTAGATTAATAACGGTAATACTAACCTCTCTTCCCTTATATCCCAAAATAGGCCTCTTCACAGCTCAGATATGGACCTATTGCAAATCTGCATTCCAAAAACAAAAACTGGCCACAACCTTTACAGCTCCAATCCTTCGAGCTCATGGAACAAACTACCATTAGCAATTAGGTCTATTAAATAACCTAACCAGTTCAAAACAACTACCAAAGAGTACCTGAAAGGACTTTGGTCCTGTCGGTGCACTCACCCCCCATGGTTGGCCTGCCAATTCAATTACTTCACTACCTATCTTTATCTTGACTCTACCTCCTATTATTGTCAATGAATTTGTTTTATCACCTTTTGTATAACTGGTTCAATTTTTATATTCTTGTTTTACTATTGCATCCAATTTAATGCTTTGTATATTTTGATACATGTTAAGAGCTATTAGCGCATATCATCTTGCAATGTACTGTATTTACATTGTAACTCTGTGGAACTTTTTTCCCCAAGCCTCTGCTGAAAAAGGGCTACTAGTTCAGTCGGACTAACCTGGTCAAGAAATGTAAAATAAAATAAATAAAATAAAATAACTAAGGTTCCACTTCCTTGATCTGTTAATGCCAAACAATAAAAAATGTTCTGGAGTCTCCTGGCAGTAGCTAGAAAAGTTATTATGAAAAATTGGAAATCAAACTCAGTTCATACATTCAAAGAATTTTTAAATTTAATAATGATACTATATAAAACTGCAAAAAAAAAGTGATTAGAATAAGATATATAAATCATACTAAAACTTTTAATGGTTAGGACAGCCTTGAAATGTTGCAATTGAAAGACCAAGATTCTCAATGTGTTAATTATATATTTCTATAATAGTATGGGATGTTGAATGTCTTCCTTTCTGTGTATACATTGTAAATATGTTAAATGAATAAAAATGTTCTTAAAAAAATGAAAATAATCAAGGGTGGAATTTGTTTCAGTATATTGTTCCTAAGGTATGCTTTTTGTGTGTTACATATACCATTGTCACATCTCATTTGCCACTTTACAGCCAAGCATCATGGTTGCTAATCTCCAGGCATTTTTTCTTGTGGGTAAGTGCTTTAGAGTTACTTAGTCCAAGTTAGGTGCCCTGTGTTCCCTTTTTTTTTTACCTCCCCTAACCTCCTGCATATTTGTCGGTCAAAAAAAAAAAGAGAGAGTTTAAAAAGTTAATGTTTGTGTACTGTGTTCCCCCTCCCTCGGCCTTTTCCCACTGTTGTAGTTAGCATGTGTGTGGGTGAGTGTGTGTTTGCGTGGAGCCTTTTTTAGACATGGCTGAGACCCCAAAGCCAGTCTTTAGAAAATGCATATGCCATTATTTACATATGCCATTGTTACAAACAACAGATATGAAGTAGTTTACTTCATTTGATCTTTAACCTGTGGGTATTCGGATCTGGATTGGATCCAAGATGGCTGCATCACCAGCATCTGATCCGAGCTCCAAGCTCCTCCCCTACCCATAATGCCCTCCATTTCCTTCCTTCTCTCAGATCTCGTTTGGCGCTTTACAGCCAAGCATCATGGTCGCTGAGCTCCAGGCATTTCTTCTTGTGGGTAAGTACTTTAGAGTTACTTAGTTCAAGTTGGGTGCCCTGTTTTCCCTGTTATACCTCTCCTAACCTCGTGCATATTTGTCAGTCAAAAAAAAAAAAAAAAGAGAGTTTAAAAAGTTAATGTTAGTGTACTGTGTTTCCCCTCCCTCGGCCTTTTCCCACTGTTGTACTTAGTGTGTGTGTGTGGGTGAGTGTGTTTGTTTGTGTGGGGCCTTCTTTAGACATGCCTGAGACCCCAAAGCCAGTCGTTAGAAAATGCATGGAGTGTGGCCATAAGCTCTCTCCAGCTGATGGCCACCCTCTGTGCGTTGTATGCTTTGGAGCAGCCCATTTAGACACAGCCTGGTCTATCTGCATGAGCTTTAACCCTAGAGTCCTCAATTAAAGGAGGGCTAAAATAGTTATGAAAGGGCTATTGCGTGTGTCAGGGATGGTTGTCCCTGTTACTGCTTCTGCTTTGGTAGTGGCTGCTACCACAGCCTTCCCTCCCCAGGCCTCTGGGATTCAAACCCCCAGCTCAAGGCTTTTGAAGGGGGAGAAAAGACACAAGGACCAGCCTAGAAAGCAGTCCCCTGACTGCTTGGGTCCATTGGGGCATCCCCTAAGTCCAGGACTCCTCCTAGACCCAGTACCCTGTGGTTCCATTCACCCAGGTTCTCCCCGGAGCTAAGAGACTTTGGGCCACTAAGTAGAGCCTCCCCTCACTGGCACTTGTGGCCGGTGTCAGTGGAGTCTTTCTCCCATTCCACCTGCAGCTTGAATATGTCAGAGATGGACAGGACAATGCGGAAGTTCATCCGCACCCAGATCCAGATGGGAGCCTTGCCTGCCCCCTCTCTTTGCAGAATGGGGAACTCGCAACCGTTTTTCAGCCCCATAGCTCCTTCTCAATCTGACCTTCAGTTTTGGAGTCTGTGAATCCGAGAGTTCTCAGGGTCATGGAGTCGGTGCCAACGGTACCTTGTACCTCAGTGCCAGCTGTTGCCTTGAGTGGGTCGGATTTGACAGGATCGGATCCAAGCTCTTGGAGCCAATTAGATCTCAAGGGGTGCAGTCGGCTCCGAGCTTGTCTCATTGCAGTCTCCCCCCAGGTATCTGGGCTCCAGTAGGCTCAGCTCTGGCTCCCCCATCGGACCTGTGGGGAGCAGCTCTATCACTCATTTCCCAGGATGTCTGCTCTCCTTCAGCATTTGATGTGGTTGAGAGGGTCTTTTCAAGTGAGTCGAGACCCCTTACCATTTCCTCTTTGGAATCCATCCCGACTCCTTCAGTTCTGGGTATGGCGCCGACCTTCCTGTCATGTCAGGGACAGCCCGTGCTTGATTTGCCCAGGAAACACCCACTAGGGAGCAGCAACAAGCTTGTGAGTCCCCTCTTAGAGAGTCCCACTGAGGAGGTTCTTTGCAAGTGAACATGTAAAAGGATGCACTTGGACGCTTCTCCAGAGTCCCACACTAACTTGGAGGAAGGGGAAGGTTTCCCCCAGGTCACCCCCCAAAGATGTCTCCTTTGGCGACATCATGGAACTGCTACACTAAGGAAGGGGGTGGTCCACCCAAAAACCAACATAGGATGAGTCAGTGTTCCTGGAGGCATTTGGCATGGACCCATCTAGCTCCTGGATGTCCCCACCTGCAGATTCACTCGTGGACCTCATCACCTCCAGAGCATGGAAGGAGCCGGATACTGTGGAGCCAATCCCAAAAAGACCAGATAAGATTCTCAGCCCCCTTTTGAGAGAACCAGTTAGAGCAAGGGGTCCCCAGTAGACGCTATGGTGGTGGTGGCTGCCACCAAGAAACAGCTCGTGCAGGAGAGCTCTACTGTCTATCCTCCTGACCGGGAATTGCAGAAGATGAATTGTTTGGGGAAGTGACCTTCACCATAAGCAAAGTGAACTACACGGCGCACGTTATCTGACTGCAACATGACTTAGTCAAGGAAGTCGCTGAGATGCCACCAGAGACCGCGTCGGCAGAGGACAAGAAAATTTCTCTGCACACATGGCCACTCTGAAAGCAGTTGCCAATACGTCCATGCACCTCCTATCTTAATCCATGGAAGGAATCCATTAGGGGGGCCGGGTCCAGCATTGCTATGAGGTGACACGCCTAGCTCTGGCTATGTCAATTCTCAGAGCCCTTCAAGGCATCCTTTGTGAATGCTCCCCATGATGGCTCTTCCCTGTTTGGGAAGTCCGTACATGAGACACTGGTCTAGAGTGAGAAGGATGGGAAGACACTGTCTGCTGTCGGGATCCACTTCTCCACCCCTCAGGGATCCTTCTCCAGGAATCAATAAGGGGCAAAGAAGATATGGTTCTGGAAATCTCAGTTCTCCCGGGACACTCAGGACTCTTCTTCCCCCAGAGGCAGAGGGGTAACGATAGATGCCAGCCCAGAGGCAGAGGGGGACCGAAGAACTTCGGGTCTCAAGAGCTTTTCTTGGACAGACTCACACAGCAACCCTGAGGGGTTGCCCGACTGCTCATTTCTGGAGGCAGTCGGGGCCATCTTTCATTATACCCAACAGAGTGGGAGTCGATGACAACAGACCATTGGGTGCTAAAAATCATAACCAGAGGCTATTCCATTCCATTTGTTGCAAAACCTCCCCAACCAAAACTCCTTCCAGATGTTCCACCTGCACAGAGGGAGGAAGCAGCATTAGAGATAAAAAAACTTCTAAGAAAACGAGTCATCCAACCTGTCCCCCCAGATCAGTCCAGAGTGGGTGTTTATTCCAGGTTCTGTTTGGTGCCAAAGAAAACAGGGGACCAAAGACCCATTCTGGATCTATCCATTCTTAATCTGTCAGTAGCCAAGGAAAAATTCTGGATGATCAAGCTTCAGGCCATTCTGCCCTATCTGAAGGCAGAGGATTGGATGTGCTCGATTGACCTCCAGGATGCGTCATATCAAGATGAACAGGCACTCCTGCAGGTTTCTTTGCTTCCAGCTGGGGGACAATTATTATCAGTTCAGGGCTCTACCCTTTAGTCTCACCACAGCCTCCAGGGTGTTCACCAAAGTCATGATGGTGGTAGAAGTCCGCCTGAGGCTTCAGGGAGTCCAGGTCTACCCCTACCTGGATGATTGGCTCCTTGCTGCCCCCATCAAGCATCTACTGTGTCAAGCCAGGGATTACTTCCTCCTTCTTACAAACAGACTAGGTATCATGATCAACCTTAACAAATCTTCCCTGGTCCCAGTCCAGAGGTTAGACTTCATTGGAGCTCGGCTAGATACTATTCAAATGAGAGTCTATCTCACCTCAGAGAGGATAAACAATCTGAAACTTCACGTCTCTTCAATCCTCCAACCTATCAGCAACCACAGTTCTTCGGGCTCTCAGCTCCATGGCATCCACCATCAACCTCCTTCCCTTTGTGCGTCTGCACATGAGAATTCTCCAGTGGACATTGGCAGTTCAGTGGTCCCTCCTGGTCTTACCCTTGTCCCAACTGATATGCATCTCACAAGCCAGCAGAGAGTCACTCATCTGGTGGATTCACTCCCCGGATATGGTACAAGGATGTCCCTTTCTTCCATCATTCCCCATGACAACAGTGACCACAGATGCCTCCCAGTTTGGGTGGAGGGACATTGCTTGGAAAGGACAGTCCAAGGCACTTGGTCCCAGTCTGAGACCAATTTGCATATCATTGCCCTGGAGATGAAGGCAGTTCTTCTAGTGTTGCAAGCCCTTCATGCCCATCTTCCTCTAGGAACTATTGCCATCCAGTCAGGCAACATGTCAGTAGTCTGGTATATCAACAAGCAGGGTGGAACTAGATCTTACCCCCTTTGTTGAGAAGCCATGAGAGTGTGGTAATGGGTGGTTTCCACCGGCCACTTTCTGGTAGCAATGCACATTCCGGGACAGTACAACATTTTAGCAGACAGGCTCAGCAGAACTATTCTGATACCTTACAAGTGGTCTCTGAATCCTTCAGTAGTGGAGCATATCTTCCTCAAGTGAGGCAGGCCTTGCTGCAATCTCTTGACATCTCCTTCCAATGCGAAGTGCAGTGAGTTATTCACTTTGAACCCCCCTCAGGAGGAATTCCCCAGAGATGCACTGGTTTATGCTTGGCCTCCCAGTCTCCTTTATGCTTATCCTCTGTTACCTCTCATTCTGAAGTTTCTCCAGAAAGCTTGCAAGCTGGGGTAAAAGGCAATCCTCTTTGCCCCATTCTGGCATCACCAAGTCTGGTTCCCCTCTCATTGGTCTCACCTAGTAGTTCCACCATGGATCTTGAATCCGGTTCTGGATCTCATTCCTCACCCCTCTGGGATTCCTCACTCAGACCTGGACAGTCTGAAACTTACAGCTTGGCTGCTTCAGTTCCAGTAACAATTAGGACTCCCAGTTTATCCTCTCCAGTCAAAACCATACTGGTGGTAGCTCATAAGTCTTCTACCAGAAAGATACACTATAGCAAATGGAAATGCTTCTCTATTTGGGCCTCAACAGAACATAGATCCCTTTATGGCTCCAGTTCCAGCTATTCTGGAGGCTCTATCTGGAATCTTTCATCAAGGGACTAGTTCTTCTAATATAAAAGTTCAGCTGGCTGCCATTTTTCTAACTTCCATGTGGGTCAAAACATGGCTTTCTTAGCCTCATCTTAGCCTCATCTAGGCTTTGCAAGACTTTCCTTAAAGGAACTTTTATGCTGCGATCTTCTGTGAAAGATCCAACACCTCCTTGGGACCTTACCTTTGTCTTACAAGCTTTAGTCTCCCCACCCTTTGAACCAGTGGCGACAGTAGATTTGCATTTTCTTTCTTGGAAAACTGCCTGTTTGGTGGCAATCACTACAGCCAGGTGGGCACCGGAACTTCAAGCCTTGTCCATTAAAGTTCCATTTTTTTTAATTATTTTTGTAAGGACAGGGTTTCCCTGTGCACTAATCCTTCCTTTATTCAAAAGGTGGTTTCCAAAAACAATATTAATCAAACTATCAATCTTCCAGTTTTCTTCCCAATTTTCCAAAACAAGGGTGAATATAAGTTACATTTATTGGACGTACAGAGGCAACTGAGGTTTTATTTACACAGAACAAAGTCTTTCCATAAATCAGACCAACTGTTTGTGTCTTATTCCAAACCATTTTTAGGTAAACCAGTATCCAAAGTCACCATTGCTAGATGGATTTCCCAATGTATCAGTTAGGCATATTCTGACAAAGGCATTTCCCCTCCAGGTATGATCAAAGCTCATTCCACTAAATCTATGGCAACTTCAGCATCCTTCTGGTTGAGAGTGTCGCTGGATGACATTTGTTCTGCCACTACTTGGTCCTCATCTCATACCTTCATATCCCATTATAAATTGCACATTGTATCCAGGAGTAGGGCATTATTTGCCTCTGTGGTGCTCTGAAATATCATTCTATGAGGGCCACCCAGACATTGGTAGCTGGGGACTCTGTCCCACAAGTTGAAGATCAAATGAAGTAAACTACTTCAGATAAATAAGTTATGTACTTACTATAACGTTCCATCTGAGTAGCTGTACTTCATTTGTCTTCAACCATCCCTCCCTACTTCCCCCTGACCTTGTCACTATAGTACTATTTTGGTATATGGGAGAGGTGCACGTTGTGGCTCTCCCAGTTATACTTGGTTTAGATTGTGCGAACCTTTAGTGGTAAGATTATTTGGGTCAAGCTTATGTTTTCTAATTCAGCAAACTTGATCTTAGGGAAGGAAGGAGATGGAGTGGCATTATGGGTAGAGAAGGAGTTTGGAGTTCAGATCAGATGCTGGGGATGTGGCCATCTTGGATCTGATCCTCATCTGAATACCCACAGCCATTCTGTGATATACTTAACCAAACTCCTTGATAATCCTCATTTCTGATATTTTGCTAATAGAGAACAATTCGGTTGAATGCTGAATGTTGATACAGACTTTAATTATCAGTAAGTTACCTTTCAAGGTAGTGATGACCTTCTTATAGGAAAAAATGCATCAAGAACTGTAAAATCACTCCAGATAAAGCACCACATCCCAATGACGGCAGTCCCAGTAAGGTAATTCACTCACAAGAGTGAAAATAAAGCCAAAGTGAGCCAAATAGTGTAAAACATGAACAGCTTTATTACACAGATTGAGCCATTTCATATCCAATACAGGAAACTTCTTCACAATCTAGATTATACCACTTCCTGCCTGCTTTTAAATAACCACTCCTCACATTATATTGGATGACTTAGAAGACTATCTCGTTAATAAAATATGTGGTTACTTGATTAGAAACATAAAAAAAAAATTGAACCAACTAATTAAAATGCATACATGTTGCAATAGATACAAGTGATTAGAAGCATGTTAATATACATTTATCTGATCCAAAATTCATGAGCTTTTTCATTATTGCTAAACTGAGATCGCATCTACTTGAGTTTGTGGCAGCATAAAAGATCCAACATCACCTACTGAAATGACTTGGAGAAGTTCCCTGATGACCTGCTCAAATTTTTCCTAGTAGTATAAATCTCACCTCAGGTTTCCCATGAAAAGAGGTTACTAGCCTAGTATGACTCATTCAGTCAACATATGATAAATAAATATTTTTAAAAACATTTTTTATGAATTTGCTAAAATTTCAGAGTAAGTGAATTGTTTTGTAACTTTATGCACAACCTTTATCAATTGGTTTTACAAAAGGTGCTACAGTGTCAATTTCCCTGTCATTTGGAATTTCAGTATTAGTAAAAGTGTGTAGAAATAATAACCAAATTGCTCTTGAAAGGATTTTTAGGTGTGGGTATCTTAAGGCCTTTATTGAAAATGCCATCATTACCCATGATTTACTGTGATTAACTACCCAGTTATTTAATATTACCATAATATTTGGTTTTATCTGATATAAATGCCCAGAGTAATCAAACAAATGGAAAGCACTCTTTTTGTACTATTCGCCTTAGTAAAATGAATTAAAATAAACATGAATCATTAAGAATTTTATTTTCTGTACTGAAGTTTAATCCTCTCTCTCTCTCTCTCCCTCTCCCCGTCTCACTCTCTCTTTCTCCATTTTCCCCTTCCTGATTAATTTAATTAAAAATGTTGATCTTTCTATTATCATGTATGCCACTTTATAAGACTTTTGTAAGACTTTTCTCTTTGAGTTCTTAGTCCTTTTTGCTTCTTATGTGTGTTCAGCCTGCTAATGTCTTTTCTTATTGATAGAGTTCCTCTTATTAAAGTTTTTTCAGTTAACTACCTTCTACTATATATTTTTCTTCTAGATGAACAACTTAGCCATTTATTGGTTATGTTTTTTTTTCAGAGCATAGCCAGATTTCTCTTTAAGAAAAGTAATCTGAAGAAAGTACAGCATAATATATGCAGGAGATACTATCAATAAGATTTTAGTTGTTTCCATACTCACTGCTACTTTCTTACCTCTTTCTGTATTATTTATTCATGTTTTATCAATTTGAATAGATGAACTTGGCTTGGTGGTAGATGAATAACTTAAGAATACTTTTCAAGATAGTTAGAAAGGTATACAATAGCAGGATATTTTCTCTAGCTGGTGTTTGAATAATCTGTTTAAATGTAATATCTTGTAAGAATGTAATTAATAATGGTTTATTAAGATTGGAGGAATCAGTACTGTTATATTTTATTTGAGGAAAGATTACATTTCCCACAAGCATTCCTGAACAGCTGTTTCATGAATAAATAAAATTCACTTTCTCCTACATATTTTGACTTAGGAGGATAATACATCCAAACAACTAACATATGTTTGTTATTCATAGTCATATGTAGACCAGCAAAATTAGTATTGTTATTTGTTTTCTCAACTCAGTAAATGTCATTGTTTTTAGATATTTGCACAAACCATCACATATTCCCTGGCTAAGATGTATATCTTGTTACAAAAGTCAGTGTTGCAGCTGGTGAATATAAGTTTCCATTCATATTTCAAGCATGTCTTCAAATAACACTAATGTCTGTATCATATGGTATTAACAGATCCTCTAACCTCATCATCTCATCATTCAGAATCTTGACATTGTTCAACAAAATGTTTAAGTATTTCAGCTATTAGGTTGGGCAAGATTTCATGGGATTTGGTGGGAAAATAACCTGTTTCTGTTTCTACTAGAAAGTCCTTCATGTCAATAATAATTATCTCTGCCTTTGAAAGATATTTGCTATCACAAGCTGAAGTATAACAATTACATTTGAAGAATGGGTAATGACACAGGACAGACCTGTCAATTTTAGTGATTTATTCACAAAAAATATTAGTTTGCCAATATTATAGTTTATTCAAGTTTAATATTATGCAATGTGTAGAATGCATGACTAAAAAGAGTAAACCATTTGTTTAACATGTACTGTAATGATTCCATAATCCCACATGCAGCTGAAAAAAAATCTGTATTACCATGTATAATAACTGTCCCCAAGTTGTCTATATTATACATTCTATCAAAATATTCTCTAATCCCTTTTATTGTTGTACCTTGAAGGCACAGAATCATTCAGTAAAAGTCACCTTCTTTTCTTATAAAACTAAGATTATATGGAGTACTGGTTAACTTATTTTTCTTCATAAATGTTACATTATTATCACATTTCTTTCTCAGACTTTCCATTTCCTATTTTTATTTAATTTTGTTGTGCCATATTATCATTATCTTTAAGACTCTATCTGACTGAAATATAATATTATTATGTGTAGGTTAATATTCTATATTTTGATTGATTTTAGATATGACTTCACTTTTTTTCTTCTTTTTTTTTTTAAATTTCATTCTCATTAAGTCCACATTTTTCTTTTTCCTTTTTTTTACTCACAGCTTTCACATTTACTTGTTGTCCTTCCCTTCAGTCATAGGAACTCTGTGTCATTTTTCCCTTTATGTATGATTTCCTCAGGTAAAATGTCATTGTTTTTGGTTATTTTAAGTGCAGCACTACCATCTTTAATATTGTTTGCTTATAATAATGCCACTCACTTTCTTTTTTGTACACATCAGTGCAAATAACTTATCATCTTCAGTCAAAGTAATACTTCCATTTATCATTGAAGTGAAATTAGCCTGAACTTTTGCTGCAAGTTCTGACTGTGATACTTAGCTTTCTTTTTGCCTTACCATAATCTCCTTGCATTCTTTCCCATTTAAACAAAGAACATATGTAATATTTTTTTCTTATTTTTCCTTTTTTATTTGGTTGTTTTTCTTCCTAACTGTATTATTTACTATATCAATAACCAAGATACAACTTCCTGCTTCAGTAATATCATTAATTACCTTTGCGCAGAAAAAAATAATTTGCATGCACACTTCTTTTTGTCAAAACTTTATTATGTGATAATGAGAGGCAATGATGAACAAATATATAAATTAAAGATAATTAGATAACAGTACTGAAGAAATATAAGCTATGCATGTGACTCTTAATAGTAAGAATTTTCTTGTCCAAACTGAAAATTCAGGGGTATTTGGTAAAGAAGCTAATATAAATCAAGGTCAAAACCTAAACCAATTCAGCCAATTTTCCTGTAAATAAAATTAGGTAATTAAACAGAGAATAAAATTGCCACAGAAGAAAGTCTTGGAATACTCAAATCAGCAATATTTCCAGTATCACATAACTTCATAACTACATAGACATGCAATAAAAATAGAAAAGTGCAGTAATATAAAACACTCAGGAAGAGAGTACAATATGATATAATGCCCAAGAACAGTAGAGCCTTTTGCTGTGTTGTTAAATTAGTAAGTCAAGAAGAAGAAGAAGAATAGCAGATTAGTTCTTTTCTCAAGGATCCAACATTGCGCACTTCTCAAAAGATTTCTTCCTGACCCCAGAGTATACCATAGATAATTCCAATTCCCTAAGGTCCCTTAATATTAAAATCTACATGGAGCTGAGAGACATTTGTATCCATATGCAGGTGATACACTTTTAACTAAAATCATTATCTGTTTAAGTTCTGAGAGATGATATGCATTATTTATATCAACATAATTGTCCACATCTAAGAATGCAGAGAAAAATAAAGGGGTGAGAATGATGGTCTAATTTAGTACAAGTCCCATTTAAAAACTTCAAGAGATTAAGATTTCCAAAGGATTGTCTCATTAAGTGAACTGTCTCAATATCAAAAACACAAAGAGTGATCTTTTTAAACTGAATCTGAAAAAAAAAAATCAAACCAAAAATAAAGAGTAAAAAAGAATATTTTTGCATGGGAGGCAAGCCTTCTTGGACCCCCCCCCCCACACAAATTATATATACCAGCATCAGATTATATGACAGTCAGATAAGGGAAAATTGCCAGACCCTGATGTTCCATGATCTTACATTGATAGCAAGAGGATTCGCTCTTAAGACTACAACTGCCCAAAAGATGTGGACCCAATCTTCATCTATCGCAGCAAGATACTGCCTACAACTAGGAGTCAAGATCAGAAAAAAACTTGAAGAATGAACAGAAGTGTAAAAATATTTAAACCAGCATTGCCAGCCAAAGAAAGAGGACCTTCTCAATTGAGCAGAATATGTTGGGGAAAGCATTTTCCCCTTGGAATGAATGACTTCAGTTCCCTTTCCCTGATTGTTCTGTTTCACTGTCTCTCTTTGTTTTACAGTGAAGACACTCTTATTACCTTTGCTTCTTTACCTGTATTGACTAAAGTATGGGATCCAAAGTCCGAGTAATAATCTGTGGATAATTTTTCGCAGGACCTTTTCACATTTCTGATAATAATCAGTCATATATATTCTTATGTAATACTGTATTATGAAAGGCTACTGGAATGCCATTCAAGAATGTTGCTATTATCTAGTAATTGTCCTAATTAGTGAAACCTCTTCATGTGCTAAGCTTTCTATGGAATGGTAGATGGCAGGAATAAATGAAATCATTGTAGACAGGGCCATTGAAATGGAAGCAATATCCCCCACCAATTAAAGGAATTTGTCAGTCCAAAGGCCCACCAAATGTAAACAAAATATGTGAAGATGGGAAAGAGAGAGTTCCTACATTAGGAGCCCTTTAAACAGAAATGAAGTCAAGTGTATTTTGCAGACCACCAATTTTAGATATTACTTCTTTCAACTGGGAATTATAATCCTTACAGAAAAAATCAAACATAGATTTTCCACTTCTCAATTCAAGTATAGGTCTTAAAGCCTGGAAATCCCATTTCACCCAAGAGCAGGGCAACAGTTTTATAGATTGTTTAATTTTTAAGTGACATTCAACCACAAACAAATTTTAAAACCAACTTCTTGATTCAAGAAAAACATTTCTCTGGTAATACCCAGAGGTAGATAAAAAAATTAGAGGCCATATAAATTAGGAAAATAACTTGTATATGTTGCACCACATCAATACATTTTTTAACCATATGGAGGAAAACTGATGGATAGATGCATTCAAGTAGCATGCTTCTACCTGTGTGGTTCTAAGACCCATCTGGGTTGCTTTCTCAAAATGAAATTGAAGTTTCTCCACATGTATCTTATGATACATTTGGTATTGATTGTGCATGATGGGTTGTATGTTCTACATTATGAATGAGGCAAACATCTTCATTCTTCACAAAACAGTACATTCAAATGTATATCTCATGGAATTTAAAGGTAAAGTGGATACCAGTTAAATAGATGGGTGCTAATGAGAGAATATTACTGCCCAATGGGTAAGCACAAGAACATTTAGAGTTTAACATACAAAAATTTAGGGGAGAGCATTACATGCATATTAACTCGGGTTAATCTCAGTGAGCAGTGTCTGCCATGATGATACAGAAAGTTGACATGTTGGATAAGGCTTTTGTACCCATAATATAGTTGCTGAGTAACAAAGGAACAGCTGTAGGAAAATCCCAGCAGACGTCTAGCTTGTTCCATGACTTCTCCCTCAGATCTACATGACATGCCACATGTTATGTATCCAAAGATTCCTTTAAATTTACTGTTCCTCAGATCTCTCTACAATCACTGAGGGCATTATGTCATATTTAGTTTTGATTCATCTGAGGCTACTTGATGATGTAGGCACATGGTTTCTGGAATCCCTCATTATGATGGAAGAAATAAAGCAGCATATGACTCTCTGACTCTGAAATGGCTCTGTTCCTGAACAGGTTATCAATTTGCCAGACAGGTGCTTGGTAAATGAGATTGCCATTTTACTGAACATGTCATTAGAATTAGTGTGTAAATGATATCTAACTGTAGAGGAGTTATTTGAAGACATTGTTATTTTGCTTTGGCTGCCTGTCAAAGACACTGCAGAGATGTATTCATTTTGACCTAACTTGTTAGTTACTGTAAACCAAAAAATCTTTTTTCCCATTATATTTATTCAATTTTAAGTAGAAAATATAGTAACAACTCCATTTACATCAGTTTTTAACACTGAAGCATGTAAATAGTTGACAAGTATTATAATAGTATAATGTTATTGTATTAATTATTATTATATAATATTGGCTTACCTACTCACTGTTTTTTTCTCTTCCATTTCACTTTTGTCCACTTCTAACAGGGCCTTTAAGATTGTCACTAGTTATTTGATTAGACTCTTTTATTATTTAAAGCCAAGTTTATATTATCCTTTGTGAGGTTTATAGCACTTTTGTAAATAGTTTTGTTCATAGTTTATTGCTGTTAAATTTGTTGACTTTTTAAACCAAAAATCTTAGTTAATGGACTTGGCCTACAGGCTGGACAGTGTCTGGCTGCACACAGTCTTCAATGGCAAGGAGGTTTAGTTAAACAAAGGCAATCCATATTACATTTGACAATATTGTTCTTTTTGCTCCTATATTTAGATACTGGATTTATCCTAATAATATAAGTAGTTTTTCACACATCCATATGCATTATGGATTACCTTCATGATTTGTTAATTATATGAAAGATCTATATCAATCCACTTGCCAGGGTTGAAAAGTCCCATTTCCTTAAAATACTAAATAATATTAGTCAAGACTGTTCATTGTCATATATATATGTATATATATGTATATATATATATTAAATTTTATCGTTGTCATTGCTATAGATTATTAAGAAAGATGAAAACATTTATGGTGTTGACCTGTATTATGTTACAGTTATGGTATTAGCATATGATGAGGATGTATTATTATCCTTGCACTTGGCCAGAAAGATTTTGAGACATAATAAAATATTTCATAAGTTCTACAACTGTAAAGTAATTTTTAACAAATTTGTTTTCTATGCACTTGCAAAACAATTGATATGAACGAGTTATTTCAGATGTGGTTATGCAGTGGTTGCAAAAGATTTCAAATATTTGAAGTTTTGGCAAACAATCAGAGATCATTCCATTGTAAATGATAATTTAAACAAATTAAAGGAATGCTTAATTGCCAGTCTTTTATGATAGGCACTGTACTTTACTGAATGAGATTGATGTTATAAAAATGAATATTTTCTCTATGTGTCTGTATCTTACACATACAGCTACATACATATCACCATTTTGTTAAAACCTTAAAGAGGGTAAAGGTGATTTTTCTATGGAAAGTAAAATCATCCCTAGATTTTATTTTATTTTTTGTCTAGTAAACGTGTTTCTTCAACTTAAGGTCCTCTGTGAGACCATAACAACATTAAACCATAAATTACTTAACTGGGAAAACTACTCGTGTACCAACTCCTTAGCTCAACGCTTTCTGGAATTCATAAACTCCAATGCCCTGGATCAACTTATCCACACTTCCACTAGGGGCAACAATATCCTAGACCTAGTCATTACCAACATGAGTGACCAATGTTCCACACCTGAAGTCAACTTCTTGTTGGTCCGATCCGACCATAAGCTAATCACACTTGATATCCACATCCCGACCCACCCTCCAGTAAGGAAACCACAGTAAAAAATTTCTCTAAAGCCAACTTCATGCTTCTTAAGACAGAAGTGGTGAACTTCATGACACCCATGCAGATGGACAATACAGTTACAACTGCTGAATCCTACACAAATGCACTCTATAAGCACTTGTGCATGGATTGTGCTATCCCAAACAGAACCAAGATGCTATCCTCCAATAAAAGGAAGCCAATCTGGTGGTCCCCTGCCATAAACAAATTGTACAACAGAAAGAAGAAACTGTTGCAAAAGAGAGTAAAATCCCATGAGTGGAGGAGCTCCCTGGTCAGCCTCAGTAAAAAGCTGAGACCCCTTATAAGATCCTCCAAAGCTAGCTACGAAAACAAAATTGCTACTAATTCCAAGGACAACCACAAAGCATTCTATAGCTATGTCAAGAATCTTGATGGCAACACCCAGATCTGCTCTAAGTTATAGCACAAAGGCAAGGAAATTACAGAACCAACTGATATTGCCAACATCCTGGCAGATAGGTTCAGTGCTAACTTTAACCCCCTCTCACCCCCTAAAGGGCCCATATCTATACAGGAAGAATGCAGAGTCCCTGTAATCACAACTACGCAGGTAAAAGCTGCACTCTCGAAAGGCAAAAACACAGCATCCATGGGACCAGACAACATACCAGGCTGCGTTTTACACGAACTTCAGAACAAATTGGCTCCCCACTTAAGCACCATGTTCAATAATAGCCTCACATCAGGCTTTGTGCCCACGAAATGGCACACAGCAACAGTTATCCCACTCCACAAAGGAGGAGCCACCACTGATCCCGGGAACTATCGACCTATTAGTCTGATGAGCCTGGTCTGCAAGGCCATGGAACGTATCATCATGGAACTCATAAACAAAGACATTGGTAACTGCCAAATTCTGGATCCCACCCAGTTTGGGTTTGTGAAAGGCAGATCATGCCTCCTGAAACTGATCGACTTCTTTGAGGCAGTTACCAAAGCCATAGATGAGGGTAAGGTGGTTCACACAGCCTATCTTGACCTCACCAAGGCTTTCAACACCATCCCCCATTCTGGAATAATAGCTAAACTCACTAAACTAGGTAAAAATCCCTACGTCACAAGATGGGTTGCCAACTGGCTCACTGACAGAAACCACACTGTAAAAGTTGCAGACTCCAAATCTGACATCAAAGCAGTGACAAGTGGAGTACCACAGGGTTCTGTCCTGGGACCTCTCCTGTTTGGTATCTACTTCTCTGAAGTACAGGCTAACACAGAAGGCCTCTGGCTAATGCAGTTCGCAGATGACTGCAGACTAGGAGTCAAGTCCCCAAATTATGTGGACATCCTACAGAAGGGCCTCACTGAGACAGATGCCTGGTGTCAGAGCCATGGCATCAAGCTCAATGCCAAAAAGTGCAGTGTCATCCCCTTTGGTAAAAACTCTGTACCCATGAACTACCACATAGGCAGCAATCTACTTAACACCAAATGTGTGATAAGAGACCTTGGGACCCAGGTGGACAGTAGTCTCTCCTTTGATAGTCACATCGCCACCATAGTCAGGAAGTCCTTCTACGTGGCACACCTCATCATAAAAGGGTTCTCGACACTCATTAGACCCATTATAGAGTACAACACCCCTTTTGGAATGTACCTCACAAGACATCTGCAGCAGCTGGAAAGGCCACAGAAGTACCTCACAAAGAGGATTACTGGCTTCAAACAAATGCCCTACACTGACCGCCTCAAAAAACTCCAGCTTTACTCTGTAGCATATCACCTACTCCAAGGAGATCTCTGCCTAACATATAAAGCTATGTCAAACCCAGAGTTGTTGGACATGCTACACCTAAAGAAATCCGAATCCTTCTGAGCTACATGCTCTAGGGACCTAAACCTTGTCACCACAATAAACAGAACATGCTGGAAGGATAGATTCCTGTTCCAGAGACTTCCCATACTCTGGAACAGGCTACCCATCTATGTCAAGCAAAGTTCTTCCTTAGCACTCAAGAAAATCTTGATGAGTGGATGGGAAATAGCAAATACACCCCGGGGATCACTTCTGTGTCTCTGCTCGACAGTGGCACAGGAAAATAACTTTCTTGGGTGACGTAAGCCAGGGAACCTTGTTGGCTAGGCTTACGTAGGCCCTTGAGCCGATAGCCTAGTACGAACCTATGAACCTATTAATAGTTAGCATAGTAAACCATTGTATCATTATGATGTAAATACTGAAATGTTGATTTTTCGTAATGTTAGGTATACTTACTATTTCTGAAAATTGTCAGAACAGTTGTTGAGTTACATATTTCAAATAAAGCATATATAATTTCTATAATATGTCTAGTAGAGGAATAACTAAAAGAGGAGTTCTAATACTTGTAAAAAAGGTATAGCTGATTAACTTACTGAAAGCCCTTTTCCTACCCATAATTAACAGTCATTTGTAAGGTTAACAGCAGTACACAATAAAACTGTGGTGGCAGTAAAACATGTATGCATTATCAATTAGATTATCTATTAATGTCTTTTCAGCATGAATCCTCTCAACTGTCCAGATTTTTGCAGAATGTCCAGAATTTTGCCTCATATTTTTGCTCTTTTGCTTAGAAAATTTGTGGTTTTCTTGACAAATCACTGAAGCTTGAGGTCATTAAATAATGACAGACATGTGAGTTTCAGACTTCATATCTTGTAGAAAATGCATATTAATGCAAAACCTATTATTCTATCAACTTTTAAAATTTATAAGAGCATATTTAAAATCTGTCCCAGTTTTTGGGCCCTTGTCTCCTCCTGTTATATTTGGGTTTGTCCAGATTTTTTATACTAAGAAGTTTAGAGGTATGCCATGAGTGTAAAATCCATCTTATAAAATAATGCTAAAACTCCATTCCTCTCCATTTAAGAACACTCTAAGAATACTTTGTATCCATTTATTTATTTATTCGTATTGATAAATAATCAGAACATTCTTACTGGGTAGGAGCTTATTATCTGCACAGGCCCAGGGAGAAAAGCTCCAAAGAATTACAAAACATTTTAAGAGCAATAATTTTACAATCTTTAAAAATAATACAAAAAGTATCTACAGTTTAAATAATTATACCAAATTAGACATAATATGAAACCATTGGTTAAGAATAGATGCAAGTTATATGATGATGAGTTAATACTTAGATACATTTTAGCCAGTTTATAGAGAAATTAAAGGTATGTTAGTATAATACAAACATGAATTGCAATGTGAATTGAGAAAAAAAAGCAGGCTGATGGTATATTTAGAGAGAAAACCAGGGGAGAGAAATTGATAGAAGTAAGGAAGTGAGTGAAGAAGGAAGAGTAAGGAGATGAGTGGTATGAATAGGTACTTTTTTCAAATTTAAGGCTATAGTCTATCCTGGTGTTGAGCAAGAACAGAGCCAGGTTTTGTCTAGCCAGTCTTTCAGAATGGTTTGAAGGATGGGAGAGAGGGTGTTGACCTGATGGATGGAGGTAAGGAGTGCCAGGCTTTAACAACATGGTACAAGTATAGACAGTGTCCAGCACATTTGATATGTTTGTGGACAGACAGGAGTTATTGTCCACTGGATCATAATGACCAACTGGGAATATGATTGTGTACAATGCTATTTAGTGCTGGAAAAGCAGGTAGATGCTGAAAAATTTTATAGGTGGTAAGAAGCCGTGTATTTTTTAATTGATGGGGTAGTTCTAACCAGTTTATGCTTTTTAGTGCTTTACAGTGGAGGGCTGAGGTATTTGCTGCAAATTTAGGAATTTTGTTATAGCACTGTTCAAGTTTTGAGTTTTGTGATGCCTGGAGGTTAGTAAGAATGGGAATATGATAAAGAAGTGTGGGGAGGAGATATGTAGAGGCAAGTATAGTTTTAATTGCATTGGTGAGAAAGTTATTGACTCTGTAAAGAATCCCTAGTTTATGATGAGTTTTGGTTATGCAATTTTGTATATGTCGATCCAATTTATCATCCACTATCTTCCCTAATAATTTGTTCTGAGAAGTGACTTCAGTGAATTTATTTTCAGAACAGAGAACTTTATTTATTTTTTCTTTTTCTACACGAGAGAATAATTTGGGAAAAAAACAGTTGTATTTTAGTTTTTTTTTTCAGAATTGAGCATGATGTGAGTTACAAAGTCACATTCACTGGCTGTTAAAGCTTCATGAGTGATTTTCTGGAGGTGTGTAATGTTGTCAGATGGGCAAATGTGTGTGTAGTCACCTGTGTACTGTATTAGGGAGCCCTAATGTGTGGAGGTTGTTGGTGAGAATATTAAAAATGAGGGTACCAGGGATAGAGCCTTGTGGAATACCAGTGGTGACTGGGAGAAATGGAGAGACAGGGTGGATTGCCATTTTACTGACTGATACCTATTAGATAGATAGGTTTTAAACCATAGATGGTTGGGCTGAGAGAGACTTAATGAGGATAGTTGAAGTAGAAGTTTGCTGTGACAAACTGTGTCGAAGGCGTTAGATAAATCTAGAAATAAGGAGGAGAGTAGTTTGCCATTACCTCTAGCTTTACTGACAGTATCTATATAGGTTAGAAGTGCAGGGTTAGTACTATGGGAAGGACAGAAGCCTTGTTGCGTGGGGGATAGGAGTTCTTGCTGAAGGAGATATTTTAGCAATTGTTTTTGAATATATTTTTCAAGTACTTTGGAGAGTGAGGATAAGGTTGCTAAAGGTCTAATTTTATTAATGTCTGTTGAATTTCCTCCTTTGTGAAGAAGAATAATGTGTGACTTTTTCCAGAGAAAAGGAACAGGGGATTTCTGGATTGGTCTATTTATAAGGACTGAGACAGGAAAGACAATGGTATCAGTTGCTGTTTTAAGGTACTCGCTTGGAAGGTCATGAGCTGAAGTAGAGTATGGTTTGAATTTAAGAGCAGTCTTATATAGGATGCTAGCACAGATTTGAAGGTGAAAGTGGATGTGGTGATAAGTGGCTGTTGGGTAGGTTAGAAATAGATGCTGGGATTCCTTGATTAGACATGCTATACTATCTATGAAAGAAGAGCTGAATTGTATTGTGGTTTCAAGTGGTAAGTTATTGAGAGAGGGGTTAGGGTTGAATTTTTATAGAGAATGCAAGATTTCTTTAATGGTTGGCCAGAATTCTTTAAGGTTGTGTTTACTTCTACTCAAAAGTTATAGTAGTATAGTCTTTTGTCTTCATTTATTTGCTTTTTGAATATGATTGCAAAGCATTCTGAAGTTTTCAAGATATCATGGTTTTATTTTTTCCGTTATTTCCTTGTTTTTTTCTCAATCCTGCATTAGCATTCTACTCTTTAAATAGCCAAATTGCATTATTTGTTTTAGCCTCTTCCTTCTAGGAGGTACAATGCTATTTTAGGATATTAAGGAAAGTTGTACTGAATTAATTTACATTACCTAAAGGGAATATTTTTAAGAAGTTCCAGTTAATAGATGATAGGTTAGAAATGAACATTTCTAGGCTAAACTTGGAATGGCTGTATGTTTTATAAGCATGCTTTTTAAGTGGATGTGTGAGATGTCTCGTTGTATAGACTGGGAGATGATGACTGAGAGAGCCTGACATTGTACCTATAGTGGTTTATGTGCTAGGGTCTGATACTAAGATCTAGTCTAACAGAGAATTTGATGTCTAGTAATAATGTGTGAGGAAATGATCTGTTGTGTGAAACCATATAAATGTTCATGCTTGGTGTAAGGTAATAAGAGTTTATGGTGTGAAACCATATAAATGTTCATGCTTGGTGTAAGGTAATAAGAGTTTATGGCCCACCAACTAACATTCATATCACCTAGTAGTATTTTTTCTGGTGGAATTGTTATGGACTTCCAGTGTAAGATATCTTCCAGTACAGCTGTATGTTTGCCAGGAGGAATGTAAAGGACAGTAATAAATATTTGTTTATAATTGTTTATTTTGTAAACAGTATTGTGGTGACCCCTAACCGGGAAAAGCCGAAAGACGCAACATTTTGTAAAAAGTATTAAGAAGCTCTGCTGAATTGAATTTTGCGATTGGTTTATTATAAGGGGAAATGTGGTGGTAGTTGTGAAATATTAAAGCAATACCATCAGCTTTCCTCTTTATATGCTCATTACAGATAACATTATAGCCAGAGCTTCTAAGTGGTCTATGCTGGGTTTAAGCCAAGTTTCAGTCACAGCAAGAATATCAGGCTTATGTTGAGTAATCCAGGCATGTAGTTTAGCAGTTTTATTTCGTTATGACAGCAAAAGTTAGATGACTGTGGTTGGGGTTGACTGATGTGGGGTTACCGTAGTGTGTGCAAGCAAATTGTCTTGTTGCTCATTGTGATAAGTTGGGCCACAATTTGGGTGGGTGTCTCCTCCTAGAAGGATTTTAGAATTTTGGGGAATTATTAATACTTCTTTTTCTAGAGCATTTTCCACTTAATTTTGTTTTGAGTTAAAATGGAATTAATCAGTCTATCTTTGGAGTAAAAGTGAGTAATTAGAAAGACTTTAAATTGTAGTTGAAGCAACATCTCATGGACCCATGGCTCTGCACAGAACAAAATCAGTATAGCAAAGGATCCCCTCCTTGGATAGCCCTAGCTTCCACACCATTAAAATCCCGTTTCACTCCTGTCTCTTCTTCTTCATTCTCCTTTCCATCTCATCCTCTTCATTGTCATTTTACTCTGCTTGTATACACTTTCCTCCTCCTACTTTCGCTCAATGTTAGATTAACCCTGAACTTCAAATGTCTTACCTCTGATTCTGCAGTTGTGTTTATCACAATCTATAGCTTTGCGCCTAATTATATTGTAGCTACTCCTTTTTGTACTTGTAAAGTACTAATTCATATTGTACTAAAGGTATCAAGCTATATATTACAATTATAGCTGCCAGTTATCCTCAAACTATGTGATCTATGTGCAGCTCTTAAGAATGTCAACTACCAGTATAACTGTGTGACTTATATTCTAAATAATGTCAACATTTGTAGGAGGAACCTTTCCCTTTTTCTAAAAAAGGGCACTTCCCACTCTGACTTTTCCAGTAAACAAATGCTAATACATACATACATACGTACATTTGTGACTAAAGAACTGAGATTAAAAGTAAAGCAGCACAGCATATTTGATTTCAAACATATTTATGTAGAACAGTAACAAAACAAATATCAGTCAAGTTAACACTGGAACAAAAGCACAAACTTTTAAATAATGCCTACATTACATAATGGAATTTAACAATATTTTCTTCTAACATACAAACTTGTACTGACCTGTATATACAATGTGTGAAGGAAGGGCTAAAATATCAACATGTGAGAACAGACCCTATGAGCTTCATGCTAGTTTTGAGTTAAACATAATGAAGCTAAGACAATTGGTAATCTGTGTGATAAAACTAGTACTCTTAGGATCTTGTAGATACTATGAAAAAAATGTAAAACTGTGAAAATGTACTGACTCTCGTGAAGTGGTCATCCTTATCATCCACATGGGGCACTTGCACATAACTTTGTATACTATCATCCATATAGGGGGCACTTGTATTTAACTTAGTATATTGTCATCCATGTAGAGGGCACTTAGTAAAGTAAAAGTTAAAAAAATAGAAGTTGAAGTTATGGAGCGCCTGCAAAGTGAAGAATTTGGTGTAAAAGGTCTAACATAGGTTACATCACAGCATGATGGAGCGAGTCCCCAAAGTAAGGATAAACAGGAAGATCAGGAGACATCTGAAGAAGAAATATGGACATGGGAAAGAAAAAGAGATTTAATTTGGTGTAATATTCATGCAAAGGAGAAAGCAAAACTAACCAATACAAAAAGAGCAGCACCAAAGATATTTGAATAGAAATACAGCCAAAGGAATCCAGACATGGAAAACTTTACAATAGAAAAAATAAGAAGCCAAAGAGGAAAAGTAGAAAAGGAGATTAGTAATGGAGAATTTAGGAAATAGAAACTGAGGTTATGGAGTACCTGTAAAGTGAAGGATTCAATGTAGAAAATCGAATGCAGAAAGCACCACGACAGGATATAGCAGTGAATATCCCAATTAAGAGGAAACCAGTGGAACAGGAAGCAATTGGCCAGGTGCCATATCAAGATATTTTGGAGCCTTCCACAGGAAACCAGTATAAATGTTCATTTGAAGCTAGACAGCCAAGGAAAGGAACAGGAAACTGTGGAAACTCTGATGCAGTCAATGATGAGGAGTGATAGGCCAGTGTGTTCCCATATGATAGAGCAACGAATGGTACAGGATGAAATTGAAGAGAAGGTGCCACAGGAAGATGCTGTAGAACATTCTATAGAATGCCCACAGGAAATGGAAAACAAAGGAAGTGCCCTCAGTTTGGAAGAAAATGAAATAAGAGAAGAGTTGATTGATTTAATAGACATGGATAGATAATATATTAAGATCAATGAGAAAAATAGACTGCAGAAGGTCAATAAAACCCAAAAAGTCAGAAGTCTGATAAAACAAATAAAAGCAGCAATTAAGACTGTAAATAGAGATCTGTGTGATATAACAGAAGTAAACAAAGTAAAAGTAAAGTATTACTTTGCTGCTAAATTAATAACTGATAAAGTTCTACCACAAGAACTCAGGGTAGTAAAGGAAAGGAAGGGGAGAAATCAAATAGGAAGTATCGAATAGAGAAAAATATAAAGCAGTTAAGACAAGAAGTGTCACTATTAGTAGACTGTAGAAGAGGGAATTGATTAACAAAAATACCAAGATAGATATATGTGATAAAAGCAATGCACAGTATTAGAACAGACCAGGATCTATCATGCACTATCGCAGATAGCAAACTAAAAATTTCAGCAAAGGTGGAAAAACTTAGAAGATACATAGATAAATATAAAGGAAACATACAAAATAAACAATTTATTGATGAGCCAAAAAAGTTTTATAGAGAATTGGGAACTAAGGTAAAAGGAATTGAAAGACCACCAAAAAAAGAGGAAATAGATATATTTTGGAGAAGTATCTATGAAGATCCTGTGGAACATAACAAAGATGCTAAATGGATAGAAGAAGTAAAAGAAAGAATAAGAAGTTTAAAGGTGCAGGATATGAAATGGGATAAAGTAACAGCCAGAGAGACTGAAACAAAGTTAAGAAAAGCCTCTAATTGGAAAACCCCAGGCCCAGATGAAGTACCTAACTTTTGGCTAAAAGTATTAACATCTTTGCATGAAGGTTTAGCCGTGAGTAAGAACTATTTATATTCACACCCCAAACAGACACCAACCTAACAACAGGCAAAAGAATGCTCCTTCTTAAGAGTGAACCTGCAAGCTACCATAAAATTATAGACCGATAACTTGCCTTCCGACAATGTATAAACTACACACTGGAATTGATGCTGACAGGGTTTACAGTCATTTAGAAGAAAATGCAACTATGGCAGTAGAACAAAAGGTCAGTAAAAGAAAGATGCAGGCTAGTTAGCAGCACTTTTCTTGAGCTCTGAGAGTCTTTACATTTACTGACAAGAAAAATTGAAAACCAGGACTAATTTCTTCACAAAAAGTACGGGATATAATATTTAAAGGTCACTGGTTTGTTTTATAGGGAACAAATTGCCAGTATTTAAAAAAAATTCCTGTCAAAAACTTCATCAGAAAGACTACTGATACTGTCACAAGATAAGCTCAAAGAGGGACCTGCAAACCTTATTAGTCAACATGTCTGAACTAATCAAACAATATGATAAAATGGACAGTAAATTGGATTTGTATAAAGAAGAAACTGCCAGACAAATAGAAGTTTAAAAAAAAATGATGCAGCAACAAAAGATCCAAATAACCGTGATGGAAACTTATTAAATTACCTAGATGGGAGATTAATAGAACAAGAGCTACAAGCAGAATTTCTTTTGAAGCAAAATACATCTTTAATAAATAAAGTGGATGATCTCGAGAACAGATCCAGGAAGAATAATCTTCGGATTAATGGTTTAACTGAAAATGTGGAGGCTCAAAACATGACCAATTTCCTCACAACCTGACTTCCTAAAGCTTTAAATCTGCAAGAAGCCTTTTCATATGGAATTGAAAGGGCACATCAGTCTTTGACTAAATCAACCATGTACAACAAGGGCAAAACCAAACTAATATATGTCATAGTTAATTTTTTCTCTTCACAGGACAAAGAACTGGTTCTGAAGTCAGCATGGCCCAATTCCCCAATTAAATATAACAGCAATATTATTAGGTTTGATAATGACGACTCTTCTACAGTGGCAGCAAAAATGAAGGAATGTTAATCACTAATTCTTCTTCTTTCAGCGTTTTCTGGTTAGGGGTCGTCACAGCGGAACTCCGGTCCGCTAATGATTGGCAGTCGATTTTGACTGTGCTGAGGTGCTGGCCCAACCATCAACATAGGCACGCCCATTCACGCATGTCTTTCGAATGCCACTCGACCACGGGGAGGACATGCAGACTCCACACAGAAGGCGCTCCAGCTGAGAATCGAGGTGACAATGCTACCGCTGCAGCTCTATAATTAAAAAACTTAACAACAATTAAAAGTTCATCTTTTATTTCCAACCAGACTTCACATTTTTTTTACCAGAAGGCACCAGACCCTTGAAACCCTGGATACTGCACTTTCTTTTCTTTTCTTTCTAAAAACAACTTCATAGATCAAACAGAAGAAATGGACTGTTTGGGACCTAGCCTCAAATGTCAAGCTGAGAAGAATAACTGGCAGACAACAGGAAAGAAAAGTAAAAAATGAAGGACAAATGACTTTCATTATTTTATTGTTAAAATAAAATGCTTTTTGCATTATTAAGCACCTGCAGTTTATGGTTAGGGAAACGTACATCTTCAGCACTCTACACCATCAGGAAAAGGTATAAATAAAGTTTTTCGGCTTTTCCCAGTTTGGGGTCACCACAGTGGATCTCTGGTCCACTTATGATTGACAGTGGATTTTTATAGTGTCAAGTTGCCAGCCCGGCGCCCAACCTTCAGAGAAGGTACACACGCATTCATGCACCTACCTGCATGTCTTTTTAACATTCCATCGCTAGTGAGGAGGACATGCAGACTCCACACAATAGACACTCCATCCGAGAATCGAACCAGAGAGTCTCTTGCTGTGAGGTGACAGTGCTGACCGCTGCACCATTGCGGCCACTACCATTAATTTATCTTTACTACCTTGAATTTATAACCAACATTAATACTTAAATCAAATAGACAATACAGTCATAAGTATAGGAACTGTTATTCCTGTTAACAATGCTTACCTAATATACACTAAGAAATTGAATAACAACTGGGATAGTTTGTTTAGGTTGGGCTGGAGATTATACTACTAGTGTCATTTGAATGTTGGTTGCATTGACTCTTTACTTACATTTATAGTTGAGAGCCTTGCTTCTCTTCTAACAAAGGTTAAATAATGTGTTTAACATAGATAAATAATTAGTTTTTAGAATACATGATTTATACATTAAATGTTTTGTTTTAAGATGTACAATGTCATTGCTACAGTATTTATGATCATTTTCTTAAAGTTTTTTTTTTTTTTTTTAAATCTGTGATAATACATTTTATAAAAATGAACTGAGTAAGCCAGGAAGCTAAAGTTACACACACAGAATCAAAAGCACCACACTTGCATTCTCTAGTTTCCCACCAGAATCGCGAGCTGATTACACTGTTTTCTGTTTTAGAACTCTTAACCTAGCTTCATGAAGCAATACTGAAGCCTGGGTTTTCCCACAGTCAAATAGAGACAGTAAAATAAAAGTAAAGAAGCATGGTGATGTCACTGCTTTACATCACTCAGATATAGTTGTTTTATCATTCTAAGCTCCTAAAGTGACACTTACACTATTTCACTCTAAGTGTGATAATAGTTTATCACAGATTATAATTTAATAATTTAGTAAAATATACAGTAAAAATAAAAAATAAACAGTTTTGCTTTACAGATTTCATGTTAAGTCTACACATTTACTGATTTAATATCTACTTTTTCATTACAAACAATTGGTTTGAAAGTTTTCTGTCACAAAAACAAGTAGTCCGATAACAGGAGGTATAACATTGTGGTTTTCTGGCAAATTGGTGGAAAATCATGAAAGACTAACATTAGAGATTAATGACACTTATTATCATGTCACAACTCATACCCTTTGGAAAATGCATGTGAATGCACAATCTGTTCTATTATATACTTTCCATGCTTCTCACAGCAATATGTGAAGGTTGTGCTCAGTGTTTGGCCTTTGCCTCACTTTTCTGTATGGCTTTAACCAGATGTCTTTCTGTGAAGGGTTGAGAGGTATGCTGGTGGCCATAACACAGTTACACTGCTGTAGGGGGATATACATACATACACATACACACCCACTCATGACCTGCCCTTGTTGAGAGTAGAACCTTTATCTGCCTAGTTTTACATATGATGGTGCTATACACATAACACATGCACCACAGAACTGCAATAGGTTTGCAGTGTCTGGCATTACTATTCAGGTGGGTGACATTTGCAGGTGCTGTTAGGATTGCCATTGGAGGATTAACTGGCCCTTAACATGGTACAGCCATCTCAAACACATGCAGACTGCTGCATGGGGACATGGATTAAAACACACATGCACACAGAGTTGCCACTTTTCAGATTAGAACACCTACCTATCTAATTATGTACAGTACAGACCAACATGAGTATTGCACGTACCACAGTGCCTTTGTGTTAGAAAATGTTTAACTGTGATTCTAAGGTGGATGACATCTGTAGGGGCCCTGGGTAGGTTGGCAATGGGAGAGTTAACAGGGTGGAATAGGCACACAAAATGGTAACTATTGCACACACACAGACAAGACAGCCACAGGGGATATTCATACAGAAACACATACACTCAGACAGTTGGCAGTAGTCAGATCAGAACCCCTACCTACTTATATGTACTATAGTGCTACGTACATATCGCATGCACCACAGTGATTATATGCCGGGGACATAACTCACAAACTCTTACAGCAATTAATCTTGAAAATGCTGTCAGGAATGGTGGGAAAAACCACCCAAAATAGAGACACCTCACATATTGCTCTTACATACCTAGACAACTGCTAGGGTAACAGGTTTTGCATCAGCATGAAGTTTCAGAAGGGTATGATGTCTGAAGCTGACATGTCTGTCACTATTTGTGACAAAAACTCTCACAGATTTGCCAATGAGTTGACAGAAAACCCCATTGTAATGAGACATGGACCACATATATGTTGCAAACATCTGGACTTTCTGCATGCATCTGTACAGATGAATGGTATGGCCTGTAGAGTTTCTACTGGTGCATCTAATGTGGATGACATCAACAGGCCCTCTAAAGTAATACCACAGGGAGGGGGTCAAGAGACCTTAAAATGGTATAACCAACACACAAGACAGCCACAGATGATATGCTTCACACACAAACACATATACAGCATTACAGTTGGCTGTATTGAGATTGAAACCCCTACCTACCTAGTTGCATGTACTATAGTGCTACCTATTTATCGTATGTGCCACAGAGCCTATATGCCTAGAAAGTATCCAACAGTGAATCTAAGGTGGATGACATGAACAGGCCTGTAAAGTAATGCAATGGGGAATTCAACAGGCCTCAAAATGGTATAACCAACACACACACACACACACACACACACACACACACACACACACACACACACACACACACACAAGGCGGATGATGAGAGATTACAACCCCTACCTCACTACTATTACACAATGGGGCTCACCTTCATACTGGCACATGCCATTGGCTACAGTTGGTGTGCAAATGGCTGCAGCAGGACATCACTCTATGCCTTTCAGGGTGTCTCTCTCTCTCTCTCTCTCTATATATATATATATATATATATATATACCTCTCTCTTTGTCTGTCTCTCGCTCTCTCTCTTTCTAGCTGTCTCTATCTGTCTTTCTCTCTCTCCCACTGTCTCTGCCTGTCTATAATTGATATATTTGTATATGTTACCAATATATATGTATGTTTGATTCTTGGCTGGAGTGCAGGGAATGCCTTCTTTGTGGAGTCTGCATGTTCTCCCCGCAGTTGGGTGGGCATTCGAAAGACATGCGTAAATGGGCGTGCCTTCGTTGAAGGTTGAACGTCAAGCTGGCACCTCAGCATTCATAAAAATCTACTGCTAATTATTAGCAAACCGGAGTTCCACTGTGGTGACCCCTAACTGGGAAAAGCCAAAAGATAACAGCATATATGTATGTCTATCACACTCAACAGATGCTGATGCATCACATATGTGCCACCTACAGATAGATGAGGGTAATCCTGTCTGATGGGGTGGGGTGAGACAGTTAAGGTGTACATAGCTGTCTGCATGCATAGACATATATGGACAACACAGTTGTATAGTCAGATGTGGGTGTAGACATGGGCTGTAATTCTGTAAGTTTAGGAGCATGCCCAATATGACCTTCAATAGTAAGAGTGGTACTCCATTCCAGAGCTAGCTGTACTCTGGTCCAGGATTTTGTGTGCTACAGCCGATTGCCTGATGAACCTTTGTAAACAGTCCAACGCCTTGGTGATATACTGGCTGAGGGATCTCGTGACTGTGTGCTATCCTTATTAACTGAGTTGTATCCTGGTGTGGGTACAGAGTGCATTAAACTGTGCAGAGTTTTCCATAATATGTGTGGTATATTTTATATAGCACTGTGATTTCCTGGTATGTCAGTGGCAGACCAGTATAGAGTAATGTGATGTTACTGACTCCATACACTGCAGGGAACCTATGTTACTGCACAAATTGTTCTGGTGTGCACATTCTCCGTTTGTCTGGCCAGTGGTTCCCCTTCCCCTTATATGTGTCTCTTTGTCCTTCTGCAGTCCAGTCACAGGCTTTGTCCACAGTTGCTGTTATGTATTTGTAGTTATGATGTGAGTGGGGTAGAAGTCATAACATCACACACAGGGTTATGGACTTCACACTTCTGACTGTACCTGTTTAACAGGTTTTCCATCATTGCACCCCTAATCAACGGTTTGTGTTGCAATATTATTATAAGGCTACATGTTGGCCATACCTGTCAAACTCTTACAGACTGGCATATGGACAAGCTCGTATATAACAGTCAGACATAGGCTTAGACATGGGGAGAGAGTGTTAATATTGCTGTTCCAAATGTTGACAGTTAGTAGAATGTTTTTGTATTAGCTTGCATTTTCTTATGGGTATGACATCTGCTTCTCAACTGTCTGCATTGATGTTTTCACATCAACCTTTATTGTTTTGCAAATAGTTTGGCAGGCAAATGCAATGTTATGACAGGCAGAACAGATATATGAGGCATAGGTGAGGACATTCTGTGACACCTATCATTCCAGGGGTATGGATGGTGCCCACTGACTTGTTGTCAGTACTGACACAGTAACATGGCAGCCACTTAAATCCTGGCACTAAACTGACTTGTTACAACCTGCTGTTCTACTAGGTACTGTGTGGGTTACTCTGAGCTGTGTACTGTCCACATGTGTGGCCCCCTGTCCCTCCATTGTCCAGCTTTCCTGCAGTAACACATATTCACTTTTGGACAGTGTGCCATAGCTGCCAGTTGTCTGCTGCTATCCTAGAAGCCCACCCCATTCCCTTGCATACATGCAGCAATACCATAGATATGTTACCCCAATCTACTACTCCATTCATTTGTTGTTATGAAGAGTGACTTACCTTGTGCCTGCAGCAGTTGTGAGCACAGTGTTTCAGGGCTGACTCTGTCGGATGCAGGCAGTACAATCAGCCTATACATGGTAAGGTACAGGTAGTGTGATGTGTGTGGCATTCTTTTTATTGTGTGTGCAAGTTGGAGTGAGATGTCAGTCCCTGGGTCACTAGGGTGTTTCATCTTTGCCAAGGCCAGGGGGTACTGGGCATGCCTACATCTGCCTACAGGGACAGCCTCAGGGGTTCCTCCTCCGAGTCCCCCTGTGCTTGTGGGGACCTTGGCAATGGTGGGGGGCTGTGTATCCCTTCCCTGTGATGTTCCTGCTGCAGTTGTTTCTGCAGGATAATATTGTGTAGCATGACAGATACTATGAACATGTGTGGACATGTGGCTGGAAAGTACTGTAGGGCTCCACCAGATAGGTCAAGGCAGCAGAACCATGACTTGAGCAGCCCAAACACATGCGCTACAATGTTCCTAGTTTGTGGGTGTATCTAATCATGGCATTCTTCAGTGGGTGGGTGTGCATTTCTAATGGATGCCATCATCCACGGTTCCAGTGCGTAGCCAGCATCCCCCACTAGATGGCCATATGGAATGTCCCCCCTGGAAAATGCCTGGTACAACTGTGATGCATGCCAGATGTGGGAGTAGTGATAACTGCCAGGGCTGCCAGCACACATTGATAATAATGTCCTGGGCATTGCACACAACCTGGCAGTTGATGGAGTGATACCCCTTGCAGTTGACGTAGACTCTACCCTCCTCACTGGGTGGTGCTTTGATGTCCACATGAGTGTAGTCTACGGCACCCAGAACCTCTGGGTAGTGTGCTACATGGTGGAAGAGACGCATATTCCTAGTCCTCTCCTCAGGGGTGCTGGGAAAATAAATGTGCTCACTGCCATGTGTTAGCATGACATCCAGGAACTGGTGGAGTACCCTGGATGCAGATGCCTGTGAGACCCTCATGATGTCCCCAGTAGGTCTTTGGAAAGCACCTGTAGCTAGTATTCTTAAGGCTACACATACTTTTGTTTCTACTGGGATGGGTTCCCCCTCTGTTGGCTGTGGATCTGAGGTGAAGGTGGCAGTGCTCGGTGAGTTTCTGTAGTATGTCCCTGTCCACCCTGTAGTGCTCTACTATCCCCAGTTCATGTAGCCCCTGAAAGGTTACCCTGGGTCTGAACACTCTTCTCCTCAGTCTGAGATGATTGTCAGCATTATCCTCATCACTGACCTCAGCCTGTAGCTCATAGAGATGTAACAAAGCAGCAGCAGTCCCTATCATTTTGTCAGTTAAAATTCCCAAGTGTGTACTCCAGTGGTGCAGAGTATGTGGGAAAAATCAGATTGAAGGGTGTCTGCATACTTTATACTGGTGTGCTGCAGATGTAGCCTGTGTCATTGGCTGACTATCATGCATTCCGCCTGCCAGCTTTATTACTGAGGGGTTTGAATGGGCCAATGTGAGTGGAAGAGGGCTTATTAGTCATTTATAGTTGATTGGCTTTTCTAAGCTATTTCCTTTTATTTTGTTTTGTTTTTTTTCAATTTCATCCACTTCTAAGCCCCGTGCCGCACAAAGCCATGGCTCCAGTGTAAACAGTGCTCAGCAGATTTGACCCTCCCCTGTACACGAGCATGCTTAGCTTTTCTTTAGCCTGCTATAACAAGCATAGCAGGACTCAGTATAGCTGAGCTGTCCAGGCATGCCCACTCTGCATTGTTGTGCTTAGCTGAGAGCAAACAGGTGCCGCTAATCTCCAGTGTGCTTATCCATACCATGACCCACCTTTTTATGTTGGCTGTCTCTTCTGCATACACTACCTTGGTTCTAGCCCTTGCACAGTTAGTACCTGAGGACACAGTGCCCATTTTTCTATTCAATAAACGTAGCTCATTTAGATGCACCTAATTGTGTATACCCTAGATACTGCACTACACCAGAGCCTATGACCTTAACAACCACTATAACCTACCATTGTATGGCTCTGCATGCTGGCCACTATAATGAGAAAATTCAATATAACTTTAAATGTCATATTTTAAAATTTTATTATTATTTTTTTTTTGCAAACTAGCATGTTTGCGCATTGCTGCATGCCACTTAAACGTGGCATATATGATAAAAAAAGTTTTATTTTTTTATATATTGCAATACTTTTTTAAATCACTGGCAATAGTTTTGGCCATTTGCATGGCTACTGCACATTATACATCCGTTTATTTGAGCTCTTGTAGCCCCTGTTTAAATTCTGTCCTCCTGTACATGGTTAGTAACCGCATACATTTTTCTGCCTTACAAAACACCTACACGGGTGCCTATATGCTTCCTGGATCACAAAATCACCTCATCTGCATGGTTTTTACCAGAAGATAAGGTGATTTGCATTCCATGGACACCTCTGTGTCTGAACAGTTTTGGGATGCTCATGCATGCCCCAAGGCTTGTTTCCTGGATTGCTTGACAGCCATGTTCCATGTTCAAGCCTTACCACTATTCCTACATGGAATTTGGCTCTGTGTAAGGTTTATTGAATTACCCCCTGTGTTTATTTAAATATATTAAAACTATTATAAACCCAGAGCTGATATTTCTGCAAGAGACTCATTTATTAACTGAAGACCTTAATTACTCAGCTTCAATGGTTATACAGTATTAACAAGTTCATCACATAAGAAAAAAACTAGAGGGCTAATGATATTATGGAAAAATTCTGTCATCATGCCAAAAATAATACGCTCATATTAAGATAAATCGGGGATGCTTTATAAGTCAACTATCTCAATAAATGTTAAACTGTATACTTTTATTAACTTTTATTGGATACCTGGCTTGAGTGCAAGTATAGTTAAACAACAGTTAGAAGAAGTAATCCAGCACTCCAAAGGGAACTTGATAATAGCTGGGGATTTCAATTGTATACTAGATGATAAAGACACTGACTCTATAAATACCAGAAGGAAAACTGCAACATCAAAAACACTAGCAGAATTTATTGAAATATATAATCTTAAAGATGTTAATGAATATGCAGACAAAGATTTTCTGCATTATACATTTTTTTCACATAGGTACAGTACACACTAAAAAATAGATTGAGTATGTATATCAAAGGAAATAACCACCTTTCTTAACAATGTTAAAGTAATCTCTTGTCCATTAACAGACCACAATGTAATTACTTTTGAAGTAGACGTTCATAACAAAGAAAAGGTGACGGTCACCAGAATACCATCCTATATAATGAATCTACCTCAAGCTAAATGCCAAAAAGTGCATAGTCATCCCCTCTGAAAAAAACAAAGTACCCACAAACTACCACATAAGTGGTAGTCCCCTAAATACGGAAGATGTAATAAGGGATCTGGAGACCCAAGTAGATAGTAATCTAACCTTTGATAATCACATTGCCAAAGTGGTTAGAAAATCCTTCTATGTGGCCCACCTAATCACAAAAGGGTTCGCATCCAGATCAAAAGAGGTCATTGTGCCCCTCTACTCATCACTCATCAGACCCATCATAGAGTACAACACCCCATTTGGGATATACCTTACAAGACACCTGCAACAACTGGAAAGACCACAGAAGTACCTCACCAAGAGGATCACTGGCCTCAAACAGATGCCCTATGCAACTCGACTGAAGAAACTACAGTTGTACTTGGTCGCATACCACCTACTCAGAGGTGACTTCTGCCTGACATACAAGGCCATGTCCAACCCAGAATTGATGGACATGTTCCACCTAAAGAAAACCTCATCCCCTCAAGCCACACGCTCTAGGGATCTAAACCTCACCACAACAATAAATAGTATATTCTGGAGAGATAGATTCCTGTCCCAGAGACTTCCCATGCTTTGGAACAAGATCCCAATATACATTAGGCAGAGCTCCTCGCTAACACTCTTCAAAAGAAACCTTGACGAGTGAATGGGAAACAGAAAGTTTACCCCGGGGATCACTTCAGTGGTTCTGCTGGACAGAGGCACAAGGAACTAATCTAAGGGGGGCCGAAAGCCAACACATTCTGGCTAGGCTTATAAATGCCTTCGGGCAGATAGCCTAGTACCTACTTATGAACCTATGAACCTAAAAGAGTTTAAAGAATTTTATATAAAAGAATTACAACAGTTTCTTGAATTAAACATAAATGAAGACACTTCAGAAGTCTATGTATGGGATGCATTAAAAGCATACATATATGGAAGAACATTAACTTGGTACAAAAATAAAAGGAAGCAATGGAACAAGAAATTTACTGAACTTCTATTATTAAACTTAATATACAAAAAGGACATAGTCAATTAACTAATGATTTAGCAATGAAAAATAAAGAATATACTGAAATATTACATCCTAAAATAATGATAGAATTAGAAAAAATCAAACATTTCTTATTCAATGAACCTGAAGAATCAAAGGAAAAAAGGAAAATAACAAATAGAACTAAGGAAGTTATTAAAATGAATCAAATAAAAGAAATATATAATCCCAGCATTAATAAGAAAGTCTCAGACTTAAACAGCATACTAGAAACATTTCAGTCATACTATCAGAATGTTAATAGTAGCAACATAGAGATGAAATTGAATGAAACAATTAGACACTTCCTTAAGACTAATATAAGCCTCAAGAATCAGGAACAACGTTGACAAGCAAATAACAATGTCTGAGTTGCAGAATCAAATTAAAAAACTGAAACCCAATAAAGCACCAGGAAATGACTGCATAACATCAGAAATGTATAAGTTATTACCCAAAGAAGCTAAACAGTTATTGTTGAAGGTTTTTAACCAGGTTAAACAATGAATATTTGTTCTACCTTCTTGGAAATATATTTTAATTTCACCCATTCCAAAATCTGAAAAAAATGCCTCAGAATGTTTTACATACAGAGAGAATTAAACATATATTACCATCATTAATTGATCACGACCAGACAGGTTTCACAAAAGATAGAAACTCGATAATATTAAAAGAATTCTTGCCTTGATAGATTATGTTGATTTAAGTAAAAGAGACATGACTGATGAATCTAGACATCAACAGTGCCTTTGATTCAGTAGATTAGAATTATTTATTGCTGGTACTAGAAGAATATGTTTTTTTACAACAATTCACATTCTTAATTAAAACACTATATGAAAATTTTCTGGTCTATGCTAAGATTGGGTCACGTCTCTCTACTTCTATAACTATCAGAAAAGGAACTAAGCAAGGATGCCCAGTTTCACCTTTACTGTTTGCATTAACAATTGAGCCTTTTGGTAACTATGTTAGAATAAACACAAATATTAAAGGCATAGTAACTGGGAATAACTTAGAAATTAAAATACAATTATTTGCTGATGACATCTTGTTGACAACATCTGATAAAGATAAGTCATTAACTGAATTATTCCAAATAATGAACTTTCAAACTATTTCTGGTCTTGTATTGAATGAAATCAAAACTAAAATGTTATTATTTAACTCAAATAAAAGGGAATTAAATAATGACTTTGTTAAGTACTTAGTGCCTGATAATAAAATTAAATACCTACGAATCTTACTAACTAGCAACACTAGAGAAACAATAAATATTAACTATATTCATATACTAAGTCAAATAAAATCATTAATGCAGAAATGGAATAAGATGTTTATAATTAAATCAGCCATTTTCCCAAAATTGTTATATTATATACAATCCTTTTCTATTCCCTCCTACTAAGAAAATTATACAGAATACAATAAATGTTGCTGAATTCCCTTTGGTTTAACAATAAACCTAGAATTTCACTTAGCAACCATTTAAAAGGTTGGGAGAAGAGTGAAATTAATCTACCAGACATAGAAATGTATTCATTGGCATCTATTACTAAAACAGTTACTCTATAGCTGAACTCAGCCTATACAGCCAAATGGAAATTAGTTCATGAATCTATATGTTATATTATCAGTAACTCAGCCCATAAACAATATAATATAAACCCAACAAAAGTATTTTATAATGTGATAAGAAATAAAATATTTAATAAAAATATAAAAACAAAGTATATAATTGTTACTGAAACAATAATACTGTTTGGAAAATATATAAACATGAACCCAGATATAAAGACATTTTTTTATATTACATCCTATAGCTTCTACACAAGAATGTATAACTACCTTTGGTTCAAATGCAATTTAAGAGCTTAAAGAAAAATAAGTGATTTATTGGTATCAAATACTAAACGGCAATAAATTACTCACCCTAGATCAAATCAAAAGGAAGTTTGACTTATATGATAAATTGTGGCTACCAATACAAATAAGACAGTACATCACAAATAAGCTGGAATTGGTTGGTTGATTTATTTAACATTTGTTTGCCAGGATAGTCCAGATGGACCACTAATGTCCATTTTCAGCGGAGTCCTGGGGAGAAAAGCTCCATACAATAAGAAACTAAATGAGATGTACATGGTATCAGTGGTAGGTTACAGAGTAACATGGAAGAGACAGTAAAGAAACATGCTGCAGGATAGCTAATGAGTATAAAAGATATAAAGCTGGAGTACAATTTATGAGTAAAACAGTTTCCTGGAATAACATAGGTACAATATATGTGCAAGGCATTTTCATAGTAGAACATATTATCTTTTATGTCTTATAAATACATTTATGGTTTTAGGTGTCTTGGTCCTTGTTTTTTTGTTTCTGCTTACATTTGTGACTTGTTTGAACCAAGGTGGACTTTTATCCTTTGTTTGCTGTGTTTTCTTCACATATTTACAATATATACAATTTATACACAAGGCAACTGTAGAGCAATATAAGTTTGCTGCAGAGGCATAGGGAGGTAGGCTCCTGTGTTGTGGTTAGGCTTTGGGTCTATATTATAACATCGAAGTCTTACAACTTCGAATGTTATAATATTGAACCCAGTAGAGCGAAACACCAGAAAACTGAACAGTCAGAATAGCGAATCTTTTCCCAGGGAAAAAATTTGCTGTTGCGACAAACATGCACACAACACAAGCACACCAAAATAAATAATCCACACACACACACTTTACAAAACCCTACACTAAACCATACATACACCACTAGCTATCCACTTACCTTAACACAACCCTAAACCTAAGGTCTGTCACTATCGCACACTCACCTTACCCGGTCCCTAACCCTAACTCACCTACCCCACCTAACCCTCATATCCACACAATCGCACACTTACCTGACCCATGCCCTAACCTTAACTCACCTAACCCATGCCCAATCGCACACTCACCTTTGTTCGCACACTTACCTTAACCTGGTCCGTAACCTTCACTCCACAGTCGAGGAAATAGTGAAGCTGCAGAAATGACCCAATGAATACTTTCCCTAGGGAAGTATTCGGTGTTCTTCAGCTTTGCTTTTTCCAGCGTCCGCTCTACTGGGTTCGATATTATAACATTCGAAGTTATTAGACTTCGATGTTATAATATAGACCCTAGGCTTCAAGGAGGTGCATTCCAGTTACATAAAGGCTTGAAAAAGTGGTATGATTTAAGGAGGTTTTTGAATACTGAGGAGCAGTTCTGTAGTCTGGGGTCAGGAGGCAGGGTATTCCATGTCTTTGCAACTTCATTGGGGAAGAGAGATTCCCCATAGCTGTTTTTACATGGGATATTTGCGATCAGAGCTTTGTTACTGGATCACAGTTGTCTATTCAAGTTGTAGAAATTTAGAAGGCCAGACAGGGCAGGGGTTTTCTGAGGATAGTGTAGAATCTGGTGAGCTAGATTGAATTGGTGGTATTGTAATAAGTTGGGAAATTCCAGCCAATGTAAAGTATGTAGGGACTGGTAGTGGTGAAACCAGAATTTTGCACTGGTTTCAAATCTGGTGATTTTGTTACAACTGGTGGAAAGTTTGTTCAGGTCAGTTTTATTTAGGTTTGTTAGCTCTGGGGATGCATAGAGTAATATAGATAAGAGATGGTTTCTGGCTATGACAATCCTAGACTTAGAGGTTAGGTACGTAGAGGGTCCCTAGTTTTTTGTGAAATTTAGAGATAGTTAGAGATATATGTTTGTTGAATTTCAATTGCTGGTCAATGGTAAGTCCTAGTAATTTGGCCTCTGAGACTAGGGGGATGAAGGTCTTGTTGGTTGAGACTATGGAGAAGGTAAGGTCACTAGACTTTGTTGGGGGAACAGCATAAGTTGTGTTTTTCTTTGGGTTCAGTATTAATTGTGCATTATTTAGCCAATGTTCTAGTTCTGTGAAGGCTTCTTCAGCTTTTTGTTGGAAGAGTTGTAGGTTGGGTAATGAGCAGATCAGGGTTGTGTCATCAGAGTATTGGACTATTTCAGCTTTTGTGGTTGTTAGCTGGATTTGGTTTGTAAAGATGTTAAAAAGGAAGGGATAGAGAACTGAGTCCTTGGGGTACTCCAGGTGTGACAGGGAGAGGGAGGATAGTGAGTTGAGTCATTTGACAGACTGAAGCCAGTTGTTTAGGAAACTACTGAACTAGAGTAGGGGTGGGCTCTTGATGTTGAGTTCTGAGAGGCAGGTTAAGAGTTTATCGTGGGAGACAGTATTGGATGCTTTCGATAAGTCTAAAAAGGTAACAGAGACTAGTTTGCCTTGATTCCTGTATGAGTTAATGGTGTTGTTAAAGTTAATTAGGGAAGTGGTGGTGCTATGTGATGGATGGAAGCCGTGCTGGGTTTTACATAGTAGGTTGTTAGGAGGTAGGTGAGTGATGAATACACCTTTCCAGTATCTTTGATAGGGGTGCAAATTGCGATGGGTCTGTAGTTAGAGAGGAAGGAGGAGGGGCCACCTTTGTGAAAGAGAATGATGAATGAGATTTTCCATAAGGATGGGACAGTGCTTTCAGCAATGGCTCTATTTATTAGCAATGTGATAGGGAAAGCTATGGCTTTGGATGCTAGATGTAGGTATTTGGTGGGAAGATTGTCTGCAGAAAGGGTGGTCGGTTTGAGTTTAGCTAAAAGTTTTTGGATTGTTGATATTGGTAATGGTTTGAGTGAGAAGGGGGTGGAGTTTATTTGGGCTTTAGGGGATTCTGGGGAAGTGGCTTGTTTCATGTATGAGTTTAAGTATAGAGGAGGTAAAATAATTGTTGAAACTGGTGGCTATGTCTAAGTTTCTACCTTCTATATTTGGTGGGGGTGTAGTGGTTTTTCTGGGCTTGAGGATATTGTTTACTGCTGCCCAGAAGTTTTGAGGGTTGTTTCTTTTTTAGGGATATGTAGTGGTTCTGTTTGTCTAACTTAATTTGTTTTTTTTTTGCTTTGTTCCTGGGTTCAAAAAAGGCTTGTTTAGTTGTGGGTGTTTTGCATTGGCGCCAGGTTCTCCAAGCTTTATCCCTGTGTTTAAGTAAGGCCCTTGTGGTTTTCCATAGCCAGGGGACAGGGTTGAATTCTAATTGTCCTGATTGCGGATAAATGGCTGAGGATAGTTATAAATCTGGTGTTGAAGTATTCAACTGCTTTGTCTAGAGGGAGCATTTTGATGGGTGACCAGCTGCAGTATTTTAAGGCTTACAAGAATTGCTCTGTAGGGAAGTTTTGTGGGAGCAGATTTGTAGCAGGGTAGGAGGGTTGCTAGGTTTGAGTTTATGCCTAGGGATAATTGTGGGATTGTGGTCACTGAGAGAGTTGGGTAGTGTTCCGCACAATGACACCAACTTTTAAAAATAGTATCCCTAAGTTCGTAGATATTGTGATACTTTTAATAAATAACACTTATAAAGGAAAAGGATATCTATCCAAAATTCATAAGACTCTTAAAGAAACAAAGAACTAGACCAGTAATACTTATTGAAATTATTATAATTAGGTTAATCAAAAGGATCCTGATAGAAAAAGAAGTGATCCTTTTATCACTAAGCCTTACCACCAAGTCAGTTCAGTGGAAAGTATATGCATGGAAATTCCTACATAGATCCTTTCTAACCCCTCATAGATTAGAACTAATATATAAGAAACATTGATTGCTGGAGATGTAAAACGCATACAAAAGCAGATTGAGAACACATGTTTTTTATTGTTATTCACTGAATAAATATTGGTTTGAAATTAAGTATTTCTTTCAAACAATTTTTAATGATACTTTTCAGTTAACCAAGTCAATAGTTTTGCTTAATGTACCCATACCACAATGTGTCCCAAAAGTAAAATATCCTTTACTGTGGGCATTGCTTGCCATTGCATGTAAAGCCATAACTATTTATTTATTTATTTTATTTTATTTATTAACATTTGTTGACCGGGAAAATCCAACTGGACACGGGTCCTTTTTCAATGGAGGGCAGTTAATTACAAGATTACAAGAAGTATAGGTAGGCTGTTTGTTTAACAATTCCAGTAATACAGACATAGTTCAAGATGCATAACATATTTTGGCGAAGGACAATTGAGTATAAACTATACACTTATAACATCTGTGCCATTTAAGATGGCACGTATCCTAATAGTTAAGCTGGCAGATATTTTACTTGAATAACAGTACCCAAGGTTACAGCTGAGATATATTAATAGGTTTACAAGCATCGGAGTTGGCTGTAACCAAAGACAGTTAGTAGGGTGGTAAATAAGTTTAGGGTGGAGATATTAATGAGGGTTGTTACAAGGGCATACCCAGTGCTCTTTTAGATGAGATTTTAGCACAGCTTTGATGTGAGTACACAATGATACAGAGGTTATAGTGTGAGGGAGGATATTCCATAACTTTGCTATCGAGTAGGAGGAGAGTGCTTTTCCAGCAGGGTTCTTGGCTCTGGTTACCTGTAATTGATTTTTGTTGCTAGAGCATAGTGGTCTGGTGGTGTGATAGGGCTGGAGTACATTTTGGAGGGATGGGACTTTTAGAGGATAATTTACTAGCATGTGGGCGAGTGAGAGTTGGTACCATTGAAGGAGGTGAGGGAGTTCTAGCCAGCCAAGTTGAGTAAGTGAGGTGCAGTGGTGACTACGGTAGGCTGCACCAGTGGCAAACCTGGCAATTTTGTTGTAGTAAGTTTCGAGTTTATTTAGTTTGCTTTGCCTTAGTGTAAATATTGGAGAGGCGTAGAGTAGGGTGGCAATCAGATGGGTATTTGCAAGTGAAATCCTGGCTGTTTTTGTGAGGAATTGCTTATTTCTGTATAAAGCCCTTAGTTTTTTGTGTACTTTTTATGGTTAAGGAAATGTGAATGTCAAACTTGAGGTTATTGTCAATCTCAACTCCAAGCAGTTTGGTGTGGTCTGTTGGTGGGATAATCCCTATGTCACAAGATGGGTTTCCAACTGGCTCACTGACAGAACCCACACTGTGAAAGTAGCAGACTGTAAATCCAACTTCAGACCAGTGACAAGTGGAGTACCACAGGTTTCAGTCCTAGGTCCTCTCCTGTTTGGTATCTACTTCTCTGAAGTACAGGCTAACACAGAAGGTCTTTGGCTAACAAAATTCACAAATGACTGCAAACTAGGAGCCATAATCAAACCTCCTAATGATATGGACATCCTACAAAAGGACCTCACTTAGACAGATGCCTGGTGTCAAAGCCATGGCCTCAAGCTCAATGCCAAAAAGTGCATTGTCATCCTTTTTGGTAAAATCTCTGTACCCATGAACTACCACATAGGCGGTAGTCTACTTAACACTGAAAGTGTGATAAGAGACCTTGGGAGACAGGTGAACAGTAGTCTCTCCTTTGATAATCACATCGCCACAGTAGTCAGGAAATCCTTCCATGTGGCACACCTCATCACCAATGGTTTCTCATCCAGGAAAAAAGAGGTCATTGTTCCCCTCTACTCATCACTCATTAGACCCATTATAGAGTACAACGTCCCTTTGGGTATGTACCTCACAAGACATCTACAACAACTGGAAAGGCCATAGAAGTACCTCACAAAGAGGATTACCGAGCTCAAACAGATACCCTATGCAGACTGTCTCAAAAAACTCCTGCTTTACTCTGTCTCATATCGCCTACTTTGTGGGGATCTCTGCCTAACATACAAAGCTATGTCTAAACCAGAGCTGTTGGACATGCTCCACTTAAAGAAATCCCAATTCCTCTGAGCTACATGCTCTAGGGACCTAAACCTTGTCACCACAATAAACAGAACATGCTGGAGGGATAGATTCCTTTCCCAGAGACCTCCCATACTCTGGAACAAGCAACCTATCTATATTAAACAAAGCTCCTCATTAGCACTCTTCGAGAAAAATCTTGATGACTGGATGGGAGATAGGAAATTCACCCCTGGGATCACTTCTGTGTCTCTGCTCGTCAGGGGCACAGGAAAATAATTTTCTTGGGTGGCGAAAGCCAGGGTACTGTTTGGCTAGGCTTATATAGGCCCTAGGGCCAATAGCCTAGTACCTACCTATGAACCTATAATGGTGTTATCATTGGCTGTAATATTTAAGGGGGGGATGTTTTGATTGTGTTTGGTGGGTTGGAAGATGAGGAGTTTAGTTTTTCTTGGATTAAGTATTAACTGCGCATCAGATAGTCAAGTTTCAATTGAGGAAAAGGCTTCCTGTGTGATCTTTTGAACTTCAGGTAGGGAATGGGCTGCGTAGATGATGGTGGACTCATCTGCATACTATATGAGAAAGGCCTGTTTGGTGGCAAAGGCTAGATTATTTGTGAATATGGAGAAGAGTAAGGGTCCATGGATGGATCCTTGGGGGACCCTAACTGAGAGAGGGAGTTGGGGAGATATATCATTATGCCAAACAGCGGATTGCTGGTGGCCAGTCAGGTAGCTCTGAAACCAGTCAGGTAGCTCTGAATCCAGCTTACTGGAAGAATAAAGCACCACCAACTTTTCAAGGGGAATATTCCAGGGTGACTGTCTGTCACCATTGCTATTCTGCCTTGCCATTAATCCATTAAGCTGTTTACTTAACAGCTTACTGGAAGAATAAAGCACTGCCAACTTTCAAGATTTCAAGAAAATCGCAGTCTTTGTGTCTCAAATGTGAGTAGCAACCATAAAGAAAAGAACTGATAAGACAACATCATGCATCATTTATTGGCTGAAAGTTGACGAAATATTGGACAAAACAAATTGTTCTGATTTGTCAGCACAGCATCTTAATACAAATTGCATATTGTATATGGAAACATGATGTTATAGATTGTATACTTAGGCAATTGTATATAGTTTGTTTTGTAAATAGTTGACTAGTTGATTATATTATTTTATGTTTCACTATTTATAATTCAATCTATCTGAAGATATGGAAAAATTTTAATAAAAATGACTGAGTAAAAAATAAAAGAAAGTCATATGGAACAAAGGATCATTTTGTTATTAAATAAAGCCATAGTGGAGAACTGTAAAAAGGGGAAAAATGTAAGTATGGCATGGATTGACTATGAAAAAGCATTTGGTAGTATCCCACATTCATGGATAAAACAGTGCTTAAAATGTATAAGATACACACTACACTGATTGACTACATTACAGTGACCATGAAACAGTGGCAGACCACTTTGCAATTAAGCCATGATAAAGCACAAATTATTATCCCAGGGATAACAATTCAAATGGGAATATTCCAGGGTGACTCTGTCACCATTGCTATTCTGCCTTGCCATTAACCCATTAAGTGGTTTACTTAACAGCTTAGACCATGGCTACTATTTGGCTCCTAGAAAACAACAAAGTGTAAAGACTTCCCATCTTCTATTTGTTAATGATTTAAAACTGTACAGCTCATCAGATGAGGAACTGAAAGCACAACTGCAGTTGTCAAAACTTTTTAAGATGATACAAGAATGTCATTTGGCCTTGATAAATGTGCAAAAGCAACCTTTAAAGCAGGAAAACTGCAGCACCAGGAAAACATCAGTTTGGGGCAAGAATGTGATATAAAAGAACTTGATCAAGAGGGAGTGTATAAATATTCGGGAACTGATGAAGGATCAACAGTACAACTTGAACAAATGTGAATAAAACTTAATAAGGAATATTTTAGATTACTTAAATTAATTCTGAAAACAGAGTTGACATCTAGGAACAAAATCCAAACTATAAACCAATTTGCTCTTCCTGTCCTGACGTACAGATTTGGAGGGAGTGACTGGCACCAAAACATGTTGGATAGATTAGGTAGGAAAATAAGAAGGATGCTTCATGCTCATCAAATAATTTATAAAAAATCATTGCATACCAAGATTATATATTCCCCGTTCCGTATGAGGTTGGTCCTCCTTGAAACTGATTACTTGCATAGATCTGCAATTGCAGGACTTCACACATATCTGCTGACTTCACAAGACCCAAATGTAGTAAAAGTTTTGAAACATGAGGAGAATAAATCTTAGCTGACTTCTCTGCTTAATTTAGCAGAAACATACTGGCGTCAACCTGTAATGGAAATCAAGCCAAAAGTCGATAAAAATCAGGCAGCAAACGAATGTTCCAAAAAACAAAAGAAAGAATATAAGATGAAGGACCAGATGAGAAGGCAAGAAATGTGGAAGAAGCATAAATATAATTGCAAGTGTAGAAAACTTCTGGAAGAACCTCATGTTGATCAAGAACAAACACAGGAATTATTAAAGAGTGGTATATTCAAACCAAGAGATGAAAGGTTAATATTGGCAGCCCAAGATAGTGGGCTATGTAGACACTTGTTTACAAAGTCCATTGAACATGTGGGAGAAACAGACAAATGTAGGTTTGTAAAACTGAATTGGAAACAGTTGCACACCTTGTTGCTGGCTGTAACATACTAATGGCAGAAGGACTGTATACTGAAAGGCATAATAATGTGGCAAGACTGTTCCACTGGGGATTGTGAAACATTATGGTATTGAAGTGGCTGAAAAACACTGGAAACATGAGCCACAAAGCATCATAGAAAATGATAAAGTTTATATCACATGGGATCACCCATTAACAACAGCTCAAGAGATAGATGCTAGGAAACTGGATAAAGTAGTCCAAGAAAATAAGGCAAAAGTAGCATTGATCATTGAAATCACCACACCCAGTGACTACAATGTCTTGCATGCAGAGAGAAACAAAGTCATAAAATATCAGGATCTTCAGGCAAAAATGAGAGCAATGTGGAAGCAGATACCCCGACAGTTCCAATAGTAGTATGATCAATGGGTCTTATAAAAAAGAATCTACAGTTGTATTTAGATATGTTACCAATCCATGTAACCCCATACAAATTGCAGAATGAGTCATTACTGGGCACATTGTGGGTGCGGTGAAGAGCACTTTTGACTGACATTAAAGATGGAAACAATACAAATTTCATGAATTTGAATCATACTTTGACTTAGGAATGGGGTCCATTCCCATCATAGTATTAGAAACACAAAATATTTGGAGAAATTAAAGAAGGGGCACTTGTACATAATTTTGTATACTATCATCCTTATCATCCACATGGGGGCACTTGTACATAACTATGTATACTATCAACCACATAGGAGGCACTTTTACACAACTTTGTATTCTATCATCCACATAGGGGGCACTTGTACATAACTTTGTATACTGTCATCCTTATCATCGACATAGGGGGTACTTGTACATAACTTAGTATACTGTCATCCACATAAGGGGCACTTGCACATAACTTTGTATACCATCATCCACATAAGGGTACTTGTACATAACTTTGTATATTATCATCTTTATCATCCACATAAGGGGAACTTTTACATAACTTAGTATATTGTTATCCACTTAGGGGGCACTTGTATATAACTTTGTATACTATCATCCACATAGGAGGCGCCTGTACATAACGTTGTATATTATCATTCTTCAACAGCTACTGTTACTTCACTCTTGATATATTTGATCTACCAAGATGCAATAATCCAAGGGCAGGAGGGGATAGAGTTTTTTATCTGTATGTAATAACATTTTGATTTGCCATTATAAACACTTTCAGTAAGTAATTCATGTATTCCTTATGAGCACCAAAACAGTCAGATTAAACTCTGAGTCAAGATAAAGGTCTCATTAAATAATTTCTGGCAGCTCATCTGTAAGAATATACAGCATCTCTGAATGGCAAAGTACTTACATTATATGTGTGAGTATGAACTAAGAGCTGGGAGCGGACACCATTAGAAGTCAGACTTATTAAATATAGAATATCTTACTTTGCCATGTTAAGTAATAACCTTTGAAGCAGTCTCTAAATGTACATTTTCCAGTTATTGGAAGATGTCCTCAATGAAGGGATTAGTAATTTAAACTACTGCACATTTTGGGATGGGGACTTACAATCTAAGTTTGGAAGGAAGGCCACACAGGTATATCTATATCTAAAGCACTATCTCTCAGTAATGCAAATAACCTGGAAATATACTTGTCATGGATTATTCTATCAGCTTGCACTCTGAAAAACTATGCTTTGAAGTGGAAGCTCTATAGAACTCTGGCAAAGCCTAGGGTGTGTCACAGACTACTGGCAGGTCTGTTGTTTATGAGAATAGTCAGTACCACTGAAGGCAAACTTGGACTAGAATTCACTGTAGGTAACTAATTGCAAATTTGAAACAAATGATTTGCCTCTAACACCTTAAACCTCTGTGTCTGTATGTGTAAAAGGGAAAGTTACCTATATCCATGACAAATGGAAATGCAGCTTCCATCATCATGAGGGCAAATTGCTATGTCTTCAAGATTTCAGAAGGAGCTGCAATTCCTGGGTCTATATTATGTGATCGAACATTAAGGTGTTCGAACAGTTAAACATTGACCCGTAAATGTTGAACCCTTAAAACTGTGAATGGCCATTTTCGTGAATTTTTTCCCTGGGGAAACATTCGATTGGCCGTAGGAAACAAAACAAACCTTTAAACACTAACCAAGTGTGGGGCTTCATCCCCCACCCCAGACATGGGGGGCTGTGCCCCCCACACCCCCTTAACTAAATATAGCAACTCCGAGATCACTCTACAATGGGGAAAAGGGCAAATTACCAATGATAGCCAAGCACATTTTTTCCCATGGAAAAACTTTGCATAAATGGCCATTCGCGATTATCAGAGTTCGACATTTACAAGTCGACGTTTAGGTGTACGATCACCTAAATGTTCGATCATGTAATATAGACCTTCAATTCCCATTGGTGTCAGGACATAGAAACACCCATGTTATTTCAGAGGAGTTAACATGATTTTCAGGAATAAGTGAAGGATTAATATAGTTGAATGAATTGATAAAGTCTACCACAAAATCCAAGACGTACAGCATTTCCAGATCTTAGTTATTGTGATGAGTTAGGTTCTTCTACCTGCAATAATATTAGAGTGATCTGCTGTCTTCTGTGAGGTACCTCACAGTCTGGGGACAAATACTAAATATCCTCTCACTAAAACGTAGCCTGATAATTTAAAAGCTGAATGAGCAAACCCCATCCATGACAAGACGTCAAAGAAGGATGCTGGCCAGTCTCATCCTTAAGTCTTAAATGGTGCTAAATAAATGCAAGGGTGTACATACCCCTTTGCCTTTGCTAATAATATGAAATTGCAAACGCTAACCTTTTCAAGATGTACTGGCCTTTAGAATGCTAATCTATTTTATTAGAAGTGTCTACAGTTTAATTTGAGTGACCCAATCCTCACATAGGTTAATTCTTTAAGAAAAATGTGTTGGACCCCATAAACATGCCTGGTGTCCATAGATGAGAGGCCTAATTTGATCTCTGTGTAAAGAAACATTCATTAAGATTGGGTTTTTAGCAATATTAATTCTATACGCCATGACAGTGCCACATAATAACTTTAATGACTGAAAAGCACTAGGATCCAGCCACAGATCCCTAGCCATGGAAAAGGCACATCAAGCATAAATGACATCACAAGAGACAAGAAAAAAAACAGAGGCCTTAATCAACACTTTCAATAACTCAGAAAACAAAGAAATGACAGATGTACTAACTGACAAGAAAACACAGTAAGACACATACAGATATAGCCAAATGTTATTAATCCTAAAATAGCAACCAACCAGCATGTCAAACATGTGACAAGACAAATAGGTTTGATAGCAGGTAGTCACCAATAAGAGACTGTATATTCCATTTCAGTCCCACCCTAAGTAAGATTAGCAGAAAACACAAACTTCAAAGCTGCTGTACGATACTGACTGCAAAATTAACATTAAGAGGAAAATATCTATATTACATGAATACATGAAGCTAATTTTCAAACAAAGGCGCTTGCAGGAAGAAGTACTCTGGAGTTTACAGTGGGAGGCAAATGCCAATTAAACAGTTACCTAATAAAACAGAAATAAAATAATTGGAAACCTAGTACATGCAATATAACAGAAAAAAAAGACTTAATCCTTAATACACCACTGGCCCTATAGCAGAATGCCAAGCATATGCAGAAGATAGTTCACAATACCAACAAAAGGCTAAAGTACAAAATGTCCAAATTTCTGTCGATGGCACAATGGAACAGTCCTAATCATCTTTTGGTCAGGAAATTCTGCAGTTGCAATAGTCATATGTCAGTTTCTGTTTTTAGATCTCCTAATGCATTCTATCATTCAGTTCTGTAAGGTCTTCTTCAAACAAAGGGAGTTAACCTTCATGTCCCCAAACTGGATATTCTCCAAACCTTCGATGCTTCTTGATATCCTGTCTATGAAAATCACAGAAATGAGGGGAGACTGGATGCAGCCATGAAAGCATCCTACACCACTCTAAGGTGTGTTTGACATAAGACTAAGACTGCAGGCTCAACTCTTGCTGTTCAGCTACAGGAAATGATGCATTGCAGTGGCGTGGAAACCCAGTACTTTGTTGCACTTCCCCACAGAACATCCTAGCATGCATACCCATATGCCTTCTCTAAGTCCATAAAACACACGTAGACAGGACTGGTGAACTGTCATGATCTCTCTCTAAAATCTGTGCATAGACAGGGAACGAATGCACTGTTTCATGACTAGGACGCAATATGCATTGCTCCTTTTGAATCGGATGCTACACAATTGAGATTCATGTGCAGTACACCCTGACATAAGCTTTTTCAGGAAAGCTAAGGAGTGTGATCCATCTATTTCAGGAACTGAAAAATGAGTCAAAAAATATGCATATGCAGTAGTCAAGAATTATTGTTCTCTATCAAAATATTCTGTTTTTCTTATTCTATGCTACAGAATGTAGTTGTGGTGTGAATTATAATGGCTGTGACTGAAATAAATTTCAAAGTGAAAAGAATGGAGACAGACAACCACAAGCTTTTAAAACCAGCTGTAAATGATACTGTGAAGTGCAACATTCCGAAACTGCTGTAAAAAAGAATAATCATTTTGCCCCAAGGGTGTAAAAGGTGGCTCTGTAGAAGGCAGCTGCCAAGTATAAGCCAGTTTAATACATATTAATCTCAACTGAGCAAGACAAATGAGTTGTGATCAAACCTGCTGGTCACAAGTAGCTGTAATGTGGGAAGTGAGCAGTTAGTGGCAGCCAATTCTCCTGCCATTTTTCTGAATTGAGATTTGTCTGCAGTTATCACAGTGGGGGTTAGGGATAACCACTGCACTGAAGAAAAGAATAGGTTGCAGTTTCTGCACAGGAAAAACTGCCTTTAATTTTACTGTTATAATGACATGCATGCTCTGGCCACAAAAGGAAAAACCACAAGCCACGCACTGACTGTAGCATTTTATGACCACACTGGGAAGTAAGTAGCCTTCTTGATAGCGTTATTTGGTTATGACGGTACAAAGAACCAATGTACTACTTCCAGGGATTTATTGCCAGATTCCATGTTGTCCTCCACCAATGTCATCAAAGCACTATTTGTTAGCAAATGTGCCCCAACTGATGCCCAGCTATGTGGTATAAACCCATGTGTAGTTACCAAATAATTGGATTCTAGTAAAAGCCTTTAACATGCAATTATCAGAGCTGTTTGTTACCCACACGGAGCCTGAGACTCTGCTTTGATTCTTAGTTGTGTCTTACAAAAATAAATTTCTAAGAAAAAAGTCATCAGTTGGCATATGAGATGATTAATGAGGTGATATTTTTCACACTCCTTTGGGATCTAAAACCTAAGCTGAGTGAAATGTATCATACAAATTCATTTTCTCTCTCTCTCAGTCTCAGAACATTCTGGAACTTTTTAACTAAATGCTCAGGAAAACAAGTATATTTTGCTTCTACTGATGAACTAATATATAATACTTCCATAGATACTAGTATAATAAAACAACAACATGATTTACAGAGCTCTGCCATCATTTAGTGAGAGCTAATGGAGAAAGGTCACTGGCCATTTATTACACCTGAATGAGAGAAAAGATGTCATACTGTTATACATCTCCATCCTGCAGTTAGTTTCTGTTATTTATCTTATATGCTCTAAAACTCTCTGCTGTTTGTTTACTTTGCATCTGTCCATCAGCTAATACCTTCCTCTAAGGGAAAGCTTCCTGGTATCTTGTTGTGACCCCTTCTCCTTTAGCTGAACATTGTATTATCTCTTTATGCCTTCAGTCTTGGTGCAGGTCTCTGTCACATATATGGCATCAACTGTCAAAATGAGAGACTATGGGGAAAGACAGTTGTTATTGTGTGTGTGTATACATATTTGTATGTGGTACTTACATATTATCTCAACCAGATTTTTGCAGTTGCGAAATTCACATACTGCAATGAAAACCAGTGCGGGAAACACCGTAAGGTATTATTTTACTCCCTTACTGATGAAAAGTCAGGTTAGCTTACATTTAGGAAGAGAAACGATCGTGCAAGTTTTCTTCCTGTTTTGTGTGCATTACACATGCATGCTTCAATTGGCAAGGGCTGCTGTCTTACAGAGGAAAGGAGTAGTTTAACTGGGAGGAAAGGAATGCTGAGAAGAAAAACACAGATACGTGGAAATGATTCAAACTGTTATTCCAATTCTTTACGACTGCCCCAAAAACTTTACATTACAAATTGTTCCTGTTCCTAAAAGTAATGTAAAGTTGTGGGGCAGTAATAAGGAATTAGAATAACATTTGAATTATAAGTAGATTTGCCCTATCATTACTCAAAGTTTGTATTTCTTCAGGACAAGGATATCAGTAATTGGCTGTTCAGCTTCACTTTGCTGTTTAGGGAAAACAGTTTTGTTTGTGTTTTTATGCAGCCTCCCCCCCAACAATCAAAATTCTACAGTGGGTGCATATACACTGCTGAGAGAAACAGCATCTGAAAATGTATTTAATTCTTCGTCCAAACTGTGATATTAGACACTCTTATGAAATGATATTTAACCCACTTAAGAACCCAACTGGCAGGATGATAGCAGCCATTATAACTCAAGCTTGCATCGGCAATACACGCAAGGCAGGGAGAGGGTTTCTCAATTTGTCCCTGTTCCTAAAAGTAATGTAAAGTTTTCGGGCAGTAAGGAAGTAAAATAACAGTTTGAAGTGTTTCATGCACTCGGATCTTTGGAGGTATGCGCATTTCGCAACCGCGAAAATCTGGTTGAGGTAATACGTAAGTACCATGTATGTATGTGTATATATATATATATGTATATACACTTACACACACACACACACACACATATACATTTTTTTCAGCCCCTTATAGTATTGATGTTTACAGCACATATTTCTAGCATTTTCAGTGGAAACATTGATAATATTATGTGTACTCTGTAGTTCACCACTTGGTGATTTTTCTTCCATGGGCACAGAAAGCCAACACAAAATGTTCTGAGATTTCACACTTTACTTAATTTTTACTTTTTCCTCCTACTTGTGTACATCCATGAGCCCTGTAACAAATGAGCACTGGGACTTATTTCCACTGTATGTTATTTCTCTGGATACATGTATTGTTCAAAAATGTGAATAACCTAGTGTTGCTTTAAGCGCCTAACTTCCTTGCATATAAAAAGGTTTGTCTTCATCAAGAGGAAGAAGAATGGGCACTGATCACATTAATCATGTATATGAGCCTCTTATATGCAGGTGATATTATCCTATCCCTTCATATTGCATGTCAGGAGATAATGAACCCCATGAAAGTGGGCACAGCCTTTTATATTACATGTGATAGATTGGAAAAAGCTATGTAATAAAGCTTTCATAGTTGACTCTAAGGAATATGAGCCCCACTGATGCAGAATCAGCCTTTCATTTTACATGTGCTACAAAATAGCCTAATAAAGTCTGGTGACACCTTCGTAAAAGGAGGCATTTTAATTATGAAACTGTAAACCATTCTATTAGATGGACCTGATGAAGCTCAGGTGAAAGTGTTTTCTTAAATTTAGTTTTATAGCTGTAGCTTACAATGTGTTGTCTTGTTTTGTTTGTTAGAAGTTAAAAATAAAGCCTTTTAACTAAGAATTAGGTTCCACAGGCTGCTAAGCTGGTAAAAACCCTCTTGGGTCATTCAGGAATATTTAAATAAGGGACTAACCTCTAAGCTTTGGATTGGTTCCTTCTTTTTCCATTTCGCAGATTTCCCTTTAATCAGCTCCCATTGGACCCCCCCACCATTGTCTGAAACTGCCTTTAAGTAAGTTTTAATGTAATGTATTAGACAAGAACACTCATCCATCTACCTACATAACTGAATAAACTACTTGAAACCTTAACAAGGCATCCTTCTTTCTCCCGTATGGAGTTTATCAGAGAGAGAGTCTCTTAGATCTGCTAACTAAAGTGATTTTTTCTGTACTTATCCTTTATACTCTGTTTCTTCTTAGTCCTGTCATCCTCTTGGTCACAGGTGAGATATGAGGTTCCCCAATCTGGTATTAATTGAAACAAAACTTGCATTATATATATACCAAGCAATAGTTAAATCTAACTAATATGAAAGAAACTGAATATAATAATCATAGGATGGTACTAGGCTATCGGCCTTAGGGCCTATACAAGCCCAGCCATAACAATTCCCTGGATATTTCTTCCCACAATATTTACTTCCCTGGACCCCTGTCTAACAGGGCGACTGACATGATCCCCGGGGTGAATTTCCTATCTCCCATCCAATCGTCAAGGTTCCTTTTGAAGAGGGCCAAGGAGGCACTCTGCTTGACATGTATGGGCAGTCTATTCCAGAATATGAGGAGTCCCTGCGTTAGGAACCTATCCCTCCAGCATGTTTTGTTCATTGTGATGACAAGGTTTAGAACCCTGGAGCATGTGGCTCTGAGGGATTGGGATTTCTTTAAGTGGAGCATGTCCAACAGCTCAGGGTTTGACATGGCCTTGTATGTTAAGCAGAGATCGCCTGTGAGTAGACGATATGCCAAAGAGTATAGCTGGAGCTTTTTTAGACATTCAGCATAGGGCATCTGCTTTAGGCCTGTGTTTCTTTTAATGAGGTATTTCTGCAACCTTTCCAGCTGTTGCAGATGTCTTGTGAGGTACATACCAAACAGGGTGTTGTACTCTATAATGGGTCTAATGAGGGATGAGTACAGTGGGACAATGACCTCCTTTTGTCTGAATGAAAAGCCCTTAGTGATGAGGTGTGCCACATAGAAGGATTTCCTGACTGTTGTGGCAATGTGGTTATCGAAGGTGAGACTACTGTCCACCTGTGTCCCTAAGTCTCTCATCACACTTTTGGTGTTTACTGTACTGCCACCTATGTGGTAATTCATGGGTACATGTTTTTTCCCAAAGGGGATAACTATACATTTCTTGGCATTAAGCTTGAGTTTATGGTTCTGGTACCAAGCATCTGTTTCTGTAAGGCCTTTTTGTAGAATATTCACATCATTTGAGGATTCAATAATGGCTCCCAGTTTGCAGTCATCTGCAAACTTTGTTTGCCAGAGTCCCTTAGTGTTGGCCTGTACTTTAGAGAAGTAGATGCCAAACAAGAGCGGTCCCAGAACTGAACCCTGAGGTACTCCACTTATCACGTGTCTGGAGTTGGATTTGGAGTCAGCTACTTTTACAGTCTGTGTTCTGTCAGTAAGCCAGTTGTTAACCCATCAAGTGGCATAGGGATTTATGCCCAGCTTAGTAAGTTTATCTATGATTCCAGAGTGGGGGATGGTGTTGAAGGCCTTGATGAGGTCCAGATAGGCTGTGTGGACCACCTTACCCTCGTCCACATCTCTGGAGACTGATTCGAAGATGTCAATCAGGTTCAGGAGACAAGATCGGCCATTCACAAGCCCAAATTGCGTGGGGTCCAGTGTTTGAAGGTTGCCAATGTATTTGTTTATAAGTTCCATGATAATGCATTCCATGCTCTTGCAGATCAGGCTCATCATACTGATGGGACAGTAGTTCCTGGGATCCAAGGTGGATCCCCCATTGTGGAGAGGGATAACGGTAGCTGTGCGCCATTCAGTGGGCATGAAGCCTGAGGTGAGGCTATGATTAAACATGACACTTAGGTGAGATGCCAGTTAATTTTGTAGTTCATGTAGTACATAGCCCGGGATGTCATCTGGTCCCATGGATGCTGTATTCTTAACTTTGGAGAGTGCGGTTTCTACCTGTGTGGCCATGATTACTGGAATTTGGCAATCTTTTGGTATTGAGATGGACCGTTTAGGGGGTGAGAGGGGGGTGAAGTTGGCACTAAATCGATGTGGTAGGATATTGGCAATATCCTTGGGATCAGTATATTTAATGCCATTCTGTTGTAGCTCAGAGCAGATCTGTTTCAAGAAACATTTATGAATAGTTCATGATTTACAATCATATGATTTTTCCTGTATGGAATCATAATTTTCAAGAAACATTTATGTACAAGGATAGGATGATCAACTTCAACAATTGGCAAAGCTTCTGGTGTCCTTCAAAGGGGATCCAGTATCTGTCTGCCTGGGATGACATGCTCGACAGACTACGATGCTTTGCCATAGATGGCTTGTATCTGTCACCCCTGGGACTCAGGATATTGGCCAAGGCTCTTGCCACCCCCATAGTGCCTTTTTTAGGCAAGGCTAAAAAGACAAACCCACCAGCGTAAGAACTAGGTGACAAAAAACTGAGGGCAATGCTGCTCAATGCTAGGAGTCTAAACCTCAAAATATACTCACTCGAGGCACTCCTCAAAATGGAAAACATCGATATCTGTGGAGTGACTGAGACCTGGTTCAAGGCTCTTGAGAGTACCCCAGCACCACCAGGCTATAATTCATACCACATGTTTCGGCCACAAAACCCGGACCAAAACACGAAGGGTGAAGGTTTGTCCATATTCATCAAAGACATCCACACCTCCAGGCTAGTTGCACAACACGATGCCTCAGAGATCATCCAAGTGCAACTAACCCTGGGCAAAAATGCATTCCAAATTATAGCTTTTTATAGATCCCCCACCATGACCCAGGACCCACACTACTCATTCCTGGAGACATTGAAAAAATTGAGGGTCCAACCAAATACCATAATAATGGGTGATTTCAACTACCCTAACATAAACTGGCAAAACTACTCTTGTACTAATCCCCTTGCTCAATGATTCCTTGAATTTATAAACTCTAATGCCCTGGATCAACTTGTCAACACCCCCACCAGGGGCAACAATATTCTGGACCTGGTCATTACCAACATGGGTAACTGATGCTCAATGCCCGAGATCAACTCCTCGCTTGTTAGATCAGACCATAAACTAATCACCCTAGATATCCAAATCCCGTCCCCACCCCCACAAAAGGAAACCATTGTAAAAAATGTCTCCAAAGCGAACTTCATGCTACTCAAAACTGAGGTGGCTAACTTCGCAGTGCCCCTGCAGATGGACAGTGCAGTCACGACTGCTGAATCCTACACAAATGCACTCTACAAGCACCTGCATGAGTGCATAGACCATGCTATCCCCAACAAAACCAAGATGCTATCTTCCAAAAAAAGGAAGCCAATCTGGTGGTCCCCTGCCATTAACAAACTCTACAACAGAAGGATGAAACTGTTGCAAAAGAGACTAAAAACCCAGGAATGGAAGAACTCACTGATGGGCCTCAGTAAGAAGCTAAGATCCCTTATAAAATCCTCCAAAGCGAGTTTTGAAAGAAAAATTGCCTTGGATTCCAAAGACAACCACAAGGCATTCTTTAGCTATGTCAAGAATCTCCATGGCAACACCTACATCTGCACTGAGCTACACCAGAATGGCGTAAAATATACAGAGCCAACTGATATTGCCAGCATCTTGGCAGATAGGATCAGTGCAAACTTTGCTCCCCTCTTAGCCCCCCAAAGCCTATAACTATTCCAAATGATACTAGTGCCCCATTAATCACAAACACGCAGGTAAAAACAGCACTCTCTAAAGCCAAAAACCCAGCATCCATGGGACTGAACAACATCCCAGACTGCGTCTTACACAAACTCCAAAATGAACTAGCCCCCCCCCCCATCTAAACTCCATGTTCAACCACAGCCTCACCACAGGCAATGTGCCCACTGAATGGCACACAGCAATGGTTATCCCACTCCACAAAGGAGGAGCCACCAATATCTAACATTTTCAGGATTTACCTAATAGTGGAATCAAAGGCATGTTTAAATGCAAATCTTGCCTTCATTGTAAGTACACTGACATAGGAAGTTCCTTCACTATCAGAGATGGAAAGTATGAGACAAAATATAAATATATAATTGTAATTCTAGTGGAGTTGTTTATATAGCTTTATGCCAACATTGTCCCAGTTTCTATATAGGGAAAGCAGATAGGAAACTGAGACTTTATGAACACCTCTATGCTATAAAAAAGAAAGGTTAGAAAATGCTTTAGTAAACCATGTAAAACATATCCAGGACATTGGTTTAAGTTCAGGATTATTGATCAAATCCAAAAAGAAGAGGGGGGGCCTGCATCTTTAAAATTAGAAGCATGTGAATTATTATGGCAACTGCATTGCCATTCATATGTATTACCTGGCTTAAATGATGTTTGCTCTGTTACTTCCATACTAAAGCTGAAGAGCTTGAATAGATAGGTAAGGCAGGGATGTTATCAAATAATTATTAAATATTTTTAAATTTTTAATATGTTTGAATATGGTCTTAAAATATGTTTTTAATGTAATATATTGTTTTATTACCATAAAACTTTTATGTAATAATGAATTGGGCTTTAAAGCATATAAAATATGAATGTTTTTAAGTAATTTATAGGGCAAATCATATGACCTAGTATTGGATTCGGATCAGGTGATTGATCACATGATGAATTTTAAAGTATAACAGTTGAATGTTTTGTGTTACATGTGTTTTCCTGAAGAAGTTTGGTATTGGACCAAACAAAAGCACTCATATTATCAATAAACATGGGTTGTGTGCCATGCTGGTCTGAGTCTGCTTCTCTATGGATTTATTAGCCTGACAAGCCTGGTCTGCAAGGCCATGGAACGTATCAACATGGAGCTCATAAACAAAGAGATTGGTAACCTCCAAACTTTGGATACTGCAAAATTCGGATTTGTAAAGGGTACATCACATCTCCTAAACCAGAAACAGTTACCAAGGCCATAGATGAGGGCAAGGTGGTCCACACAGCCTACCTGGACCTCGCTAAAGCCTTTGATACTATTTCCCATTCAGAAATCATAGATAAACTCATCAAGCTTAACATAAACCCTTATGTCACAAGATGGGTGGTCAACTGGCTCACGGACAGAACCCACACGGTGAGAGTTGCAGACTCCAGATCTGACTCCAAACCAGTGACAAGTGGAGTGTCCCAGGGTTCAGTCTAGGGTCCTCTCCTGTTTGGTATATACTTCTCCAAAGTGCAAGCGAACACCAAGGGTCTATGGCTAACCAAGTTTGCAGATGACTGCAAACTGGGTACCATAATAGATTCCCCTGCCGACGTAGACATCCTGCAAAAGGGCCTCACCGAGACAGACACCTGGTGCCAAAATTATGGCCTCAAGCTAAATGCCAAAAAGTGCATTGTCATCCACTTTGGTAAAAACACCATACCCATGAATTACCAAATAGGGGGAAGTTCACTTAACACAGAAAGTGTGATAAGAGACCTTAGGACCCAAGTGGATAGTAACCTCTCCTTTGATAATCACATTGCCACAGTGGTCAGAAAATATTTCTATGTGGCCCACCTAATCACAAAAGGGTTTGCATCTAGAAAAAAGAAAGTCATTGTCCCCCTCTACTCATCACTTATTAGACCCCTCATTGACTACAATGCTTGTTTGGGATGCACGTTACAAGACACATACAACAACTGGAGAGGCCCCAAAGATACCTCACCAAGAGGATTGCTGGCCTCAAACAGTTGCCCTATGCCTACTGGCTCAAAAAACTACAACTCTACTTGGTCGCGCACTGCATACTCTGAGGAGACCTCTGTCTGACATACAAAGCTATGTCAAACCCGTAATTGTTGGACATGCTCCACTTAAAGAAATCCCAGTCTCCCCAAGCTACACAGTCTAGGGACCTAATCCTCACCACAACAATATATAGGACATGCTGGAGGGATAGATTCTTGTCCCAGAAACTTCCCATGATTTGGAACAAAATTCCCATCTATGTCAAGCAGAGCTCATCATTAGCACTCTTCAAGAAAAACCTTAATAAGTGGCTGGGTAATAGGAAATTCATCCCTGGGATCATGTCTGGGGCTCTGCTCGATAGAGGGGCAGGAATTTAACACCACATGAGTGGCAAAAGGCAAGACACTGTTGGCTAGGCTTGCTTTGGCCCTCGGGCCAATAGACTAGTACCTACCTATGAACCTGTGGTTTAGAATCACATGATTTTTCCTGTATGGAATCAAACCTTTTCAGTTTATCTCATGTTGTTTGTTCAAAGACTATAACCTGCAGTGCTGTATTCAATAGTGGGTGGTATGGGGGTCTCTCTGAAGTGAATAGCAATGCCCTTTAGAATTAGATAGACTTCAAAGTGTAGATTTTTGACTTTTGTAGATACACATTGGTGAAAGTTTAACTTAGCTACTACTGTTCTTAGCTATTCACTGATAGTGTTTTTGTTTTGATTTGAGCATTTGTTTTATAATCATAATATGCAGTCTTTTTTGAAGTCTGTTATAATATTTATGGATAAGACACATCCCCTGAGAGAGAGAGAAAGCAAGAGAGAGAGAGAACCCAAAAGTAAGGGATCCTTGTTTTCATTTGTACTCTACCATATTATAAAAGCTAATGCTAATCCAGGGTCTTCCTCAGATCATGAAGAATCTGGTGGGGAGTCTGGTTATTCTTTGTTTTAGCCTATCTAAAAGTAGCTTTAAGGTCAGCCCTGAAACCTGAAGATGTGTGTACTATACAAAGGTATTCCTGTATAATATTTGTCGGTTTTAATGACAGAAGTTTTGGATGTCATAAATGTGCACATAAATAACAGACCCAGACCACTGCTGTGGTGTTTGGCTGGGGAAAGAAAGTGATGCCACAATTAATTAATGAGTTAACTAATTTCCTTATTTATTTGTTAACTCATTTCTGTTTGATCAGGCTAATATAAATGGCTGGAGGGGTTCATTTTTAGTGGAGACCTGTGGAAAGTAGCTCTATATCATATGCTTTGTTGTGCACAAAATATCAGTAAAGAGGCATTTGTATGGAGACACAGTCATTTGTAACAGAGACAAGAACATTATGAAAAAACATTGATTTGATTAGAGTACATTGTAGCACAGAATATTAGACATAACACAGAAATATTAAATCTGGTAATAAAGGAATAGATTGTATTCACTGTTTCATATAATATAAGCATTTAGATAAGGCTGTGTCACTAAGAGAGCAGTAGCGTGATTGCTGACACAAGCCACATGGTTGAATACAGAAGAAGAGGTAGGGAATCCAAGGAGTTTGGGGTTTGATGTGATTCCTGTTTAAGGTATTAACTGAATGAGATATAAGCTTTTGCTCTGAAATATAAAATTGCAAAATTTAGGTGAAACAGGATTAAAATCCACATGATAGTGTCCAGCATGCATTCTTGAAGTACCATGTCAGGACACAGCTCAGAAAAGTGTGAAGTTCCAATTAGGGTGCACTGTATCACTTAGTGTAATTTGTTTCTCTTCAACTGTAAAGTGTGATTTTTGTTACCATTTAGATTACCAACATGATCCTTACAGTAAATTGGTATACCGTATGCTATTAAATGTATGCTTAATGATCTTATCTGTGCTAATTGAGGCTGCAGATATATGTGCAGTTGTATGAATGACTAGTTATGCACATATATATATATATATATATATATATATATATATATATATATATATAATATTTTTTCAGGAAATAACACTTTATTAACCATAACTTGTGACAGTATTAGAGAAAATAAGAAAACAGCATAAAAAAACTGAAAGCAACAATTACATGCTTCAAACATATATCAAACTACATGCTAAAATGCTCTACCTATATATCACAGGCTGCCTATGAGTAATCTTGGGTGTTTTTTGCGCTTGTATTATATCAGCAAGAGCCCGCCTGGGAGTCCTGCAGAGTCCTACAGCAACAGAGAGAGAAAACGAGACTTTGAGTGGATTAATTACCTCTGTTTTGCTTTTTATTGCTATTTTTTTGCTAGCTGCATTGTTCTGACCACTTTTTTATTAACTTTGCTACTTATCTGAGCTGTTTTTGAAACCAAATACTGTTTGCACTTTAAAGTTTTGTTTTCTAAGTGTTTTTCATCTGTTTAACTATAAAGGGCTACACACTCAAGTGTGATAGCCTATTTTCCATGTTAAAAGTGTTTTTATTGCTGTATTTGCTTTAACTTTAAAAAAAATAAATAAATAAATAATCCTATCCCTCTACTCAGGTCATGCCTTTCTAGATCTAGTAAAGTCCGGTTTTCAGAGTTTGCTGAATTCTGAGCTGTTTGTAAGTTCCTGAGCTGCCCAGATCTTTCTAACAAAACGAAGCTTCTCTGTTCATCAGTGAGAGTGGTGAGTTTTGGAACAAACAATCTGTCACTGGAGGAGTGGTTTCAGCTCAGAAACTGTAGTTTTATTGGCTGTTTTGAGCTATTTCTATCCCTTTCACTTTTCTGTTTAAAAACCCATGTTTGAGTAGTTTTGCACATCGCGTAGTGCTGCTTAGCTAGGATTAATCTATTCCCGGCACCATAAAGTCTGCTGTTCAGTTTTTTTCCTTAGAACTAATCAGTTTCTTAATTTTCGCACTTGAATCTGCTTTTCCATGCTCAGCACTGGTTCATATCTGTTGTAAGCATTAAATAAGCTACAAATTACTGAAGCACTCAATCTTTTTCATTAGCTAGCGGAAAACAGCTCTAGTACTTACTTCCCTCACTTGCCTAGAGAAAAATAGTGATAACCAGGCATGTCCAAGGGACGGCTCCTGGTGTTCTCTTACCCAGGCATGTCCAAGGGACAGTTCCAGGTGTTCTATCCTGTCTACCTGATGAATCTGGGCAACTTGGGGCAATGTAGCAATTGCCTCATGTGCACTGACAACCCTCTCCTCCTACCACCCAACACTACAACCTGAGAGAGATGCATTTATCTTGCCAAACTGGAGGCAATGCTCTCTCAACCCAAGACTGAACTTCTCAGTCAAAAGAAAAAGGTAAACGCACCACATCACACTCATCACATAGAACCCCTATACCTACACCACCAAAACCCACACATAGATAAACAAAAACATTCCCAAAGGCCGTCAATAAGAATCTGCCCAAGCAACAGAGATCTCCAAAGCAGAAACAGAAGCAACCTCCTCCCCTCAACTCAACCCAAAAGACATACAACACACAGACCCAGTGTGCCACTGAACCACAGCCCATAAGACAAAACAACGTGCCTAACACATTAGTCATAGATTACTGTATAGTCAGGCACACTGATGTTCCACTTCCACTCACCAGAATAGACAAGGAGAAGTTTACTGTTAGCTGCCTGTCAGGTGCCAGGAACCGCCACATAACCCATGCACTAAGGTCACTCCACAACAAGTACAAATATGACTCAGTCATTGTCCATGTTGGTGTGAATGACCTGAGATGTACCTCCCTGGACTACATGAAAAGAGACATGGAGGAGCTCTCCGATCTTGTAATCCAGGCAGGTATGACCCTAGCCCTGAGTAGCATCCTGCCATCACCCAGAATAATACCGCAGTACAAGGACAAAATGATTGACTTCAACAATTGGCTAAGTTTCTGGTGTCATTCTAAGAGGATCCAGTATCTGTCTGCCTGGGACAACATGGTCGACAGGCCACAATGCTTTTCCAGAGATGGCCTGCACCTGTTGCCCCTGGGATTCCAGATACTGGCTAAGGCTCTTGGCACCCCTATAGTACCTTTTTTAGGCGAGGTTCAAATGACAAACCCACCACTGTAAGAGATACAGGCAAGCAACAACTGAGAGTAATGCTACTCAACGCTAGTAGTCTAAACCTCAAAATGCACTCACTCGAGAGACTCCTTAAAATGGAGAACATCAATATCTGTGCAGTGACTGAAACCTGATTCAAGGCTCCAGAGAGCACCCCTGCATTACCAGGATATAACTCATACCATACCTATCGGCCAGCTAACCAGGACCAGATCACCAAGTTCGGAGGAGTGTCCATATTCATTAAGGATATCCACACCTCCAGGTTAGTTGCCAAACATAATGCATCTGAAATTATCCAAGTGCAACTAACTCTGGGCAAAACTGCAGTCCATATTGTAGCTTGCTACAGATCCCCCACCATGCCCCAGGATTCCCACTCCTCTTTTCCTGATATACTGGAAAATATTAGGGTTCAACCAAGCACCCTAATAATGGGCAATTTCAACTACCCCACCATTAACTGGGAAACCTACTCATGTACCAACTCCTTCACGCAACACTTTCTAGAATTCATAAACTCCAATGCACTGGATCAACTTCTCCACACCCCCACCAGGGACAATAATATCCCATACCTAGTCATTACCAACATGAGTAACCGGTGCTCCACATCTGAAGTTAACTCCTAATTGGTCAAGTCCGACCATAAGCTAATCACCATCGATATCCACATCCTGCCCCCACCCACCATTAAGGAAACCACAGTAAATAATTTCTCCAAAGCCAACTTCATGCTCCTTAAGACAGAAGTGGCAAATTTCATGACACCCATGCAGATGAATAATGCAGTTATGACTGCCGAATCTTATACAAATACACTCTTTATGCACTTACACAAGTGCATGGATCGTGCTATCCCTAGCAGAACCAAGACGCTATCTTCCAAATAAAGGAAGCCAATATGGTGGTCCCCTGCTATAAACAAACTCTACAACAAAAGGATGAAACTGTTGCAAAAGAGAATAAAATCCCATGAGTGGAGGAGCTACCTAGTCAGCCTCAGTAAGAAGCTGAGATCCCTCATAAAATCCTCCAAAGCCAGCTATGAAAACAAGATTTCTACTGACTCTAAGGACAACCACAAAGCATTCTATAGCTATGTCAAGAATCACAGTGGCAACACCCAGATCTGCTCTGAGTTACAGCACAATGGCATGAAAATTACAGATCCAGCTGATATCGCCAACATCCTGGCTGATAGGTTCATTGCCAACTTTACTGCCCCTCTCCCCCTAAAGGGCCCATATCCATACCGGTAGAATGCATTGCCCCTACAATCACAACTGAGAAGGTAAAAACTGCACTCTCCAAAGCCAAGAACACAGCATCCATGGGACTGGACAACCTCCCAGGCTGCGTTCTACATGAATTTCAGAACGAACTGGCTCCGCAACTAAGCACCATGTTCAAGCACAGACTTACATCAGGTTTGCACCCACTGAATGGCACACAGCAACAGTTATACCACTCCACAAAGAGCGAGCCACTACAGACCCTGGGAACTATCACCCTATTAGCTTGATGATCCTGGTTTGCAAGACCATGGAACGTATCATCATGGAACTCATAAACAAAGACATTGGTAAGCTCCAAACTCTAGACCCCACCCAGTTCAGGTTTGTGAAGGGCAGATCATGCCTCCAGAGCCTGATCAACTTCTTTGAAACCATCACCAAAGCCATAGACGAGGGTAAGGCAGTTCACACAGCCTATCTTGACCAAGCCAAGGCTTTCAACACCATCCCCCATTCTGGTATCATAGATAAACTCACTAAACTGGGTATAAATCCATACATCAAAAGATGGGTTGCCAACTGGTTCACTGACAGAACCCACACTGTAAAAGTTGCAGACTCCAAATCTGACTTCAAACCTGTAACAAGTGGAGTACCACAGGGTTCAGTCTTGGGTCCACTCCTGTTTGTTATCTACTTCTCTGAAGTACAAGCTAACACAGAGGGCTTCTGGCTGACAAAGTTCACAGATGACTGAAACTTAGGTGCCATAGTTGAGTCCCCAAACAATGTGGACATCCTACAGAAGGGCCTCACTGAGACTGGTGCCTGGAGTCAGAGCCACGGCCTCAAGCTCAATGCCAAAAAGTGCATTGTCATCCCCTTTGGTAAAAACTCAGTACCCATGAGCTAACACATAGGTGGCAGTCCACTTAATGCTGAAGGTGTGATAAGAGACCTTGGGACTCAGGTGGACAGTAGTTTTTCCTTTGATAATCACATTGCCACTATAGTCAGGAAATCCTTCTATATGACACACCTCACCACAAAAGGGTTCTCATCCAGGAAAAAAGAGGTCATTCTTCCCCTCTACTCAGCTCTCATTGGACCCATATTGAGTACAACGCCCCATTTGGAATGTACCTCACAAGACATCTGCAACAGCTGGAAAGGCCACAAAAATGCCTCAAAAAGAGGATTATGGGACACAAACAGTTCTTGCTTTCCATTTTTTTAACATCTCATTTGGCAGTACCTATTCCAACCAATTAAAATTACTGTTGCCTTTGAAGGGTCCAGTAATTCATTCAATTAATTGTTTAACAAATTGTGATTGATGCTTACAAGTTCTGACTGATTTTATTGGGATGAATCCAAAAGACAAACTAGGAATACCAAACCACGACAAGGAAACCACTTGCTGCTTAAAACCACTCGTTTATCGAATCAAAACACAAGGTTTAGCGCTTTCATTCCTCTGGTAGGAACTTCATCAGAACAATGTTAAAATCCAAAATAACTGTTTAAATATACTACTACAACCAATGAGAATCAAATTCAAAATCACATGACTGTACAAAAAGAAATCACATGACTGTATAAAAAGAGAATTGCATAACTATATAAAAGACTTCCACTAAATACCATGATTCCTAAGTTTTAAAACTGGTGCAAATGAGCACCCGTCATTTAAACCGGGTGCAGACATGGCATGCAAATGGATTTGGAACTTTAATTGTTGTTGAGTCAAATGTTCATCAATGATTTTTCCTTGCGCATCCTTTTTGACCTGTTGAATAACCATAAACCCAAAAGTATGTGTAGGATTAACACTAATGTGTTTGAGCAAAACGTTGGTTCTCTCTTTTCTAATGTCCAAATTGTGTTCGCAAACATGGTCCCTTAATCTACAGGAGGTTTTGCCTATATAAAATGAAGGGCAATGTTGACACTGAACTAGGTAAACCACTTGTGAACTGGTGCAGTAGTAATGTCCAACAGTTTTATAGACTTTACTCCTTATACAAAAAGTGTCAGCCTTAATAATGTACCTACACTGAGGATAATGCCCACATTTAAAAGTACCCCTCTTTTTCAAGCTACTTCCTACTGTTCTATTTTCAAGTAGTTGTTTAAAACATCTATCTTTTCTGTAGGTAATGGTGGGTCTCAGAACAAATTTTGCTAACACAGAAGAATCAGAAATAAGAACTAGCCAATTTTGAATTAACACTGTAGCTACTCTTGGGCTGTCCAAATTATAAGTAGTAATAAAATGAATGTCTCATAGTTGGAGTAACATTATTATTAATTCTGGGGTAGGGGCTGGATCCTTGCTCCTCAGTCCTGACCAAAATATGGCTGTACACTTCCAGATTTCTTTTGGTAATTAATTCTGATTGTAAATAAAGCTAGTCGTACTTTACTTAACTTGATCCTCCTTTTTCACATTACTTTGTCCTTCACTGCTACAATCTGCTCATGTATCCCTTCCAGGGCTGGTTCAGTCCTGCATCTCGGTCCCCTGGTGCTCACTTCAGAAGAGAAATATACCTTTTTGGTTTTCATTTTGGCATTATTTCACCCAGAAGTTTATATTGAAATATTCTAAATTTATCCAAACCAAAAAAAGCAAACCGAACCAGCAGGTGATGGCTCCCAAAAGTACACCACTTGTAAATGTAGAAATAAAATACAATAATCCAGAGAACCAAAGCAGATAGAAGTTTATTGCATAAGCGCTTTCATCCTTAATGTAAGAACATCATTAAATATAATAGAAAGTCTGAAAATGCCAAAAAAGAACCATTCCATATTAAAAACAAATCATCCACAAAACGCCTATAAAATAAAACATTATTAAGAAAGCTGTTATTCATTTCAGAAAAAACAAATTGAAGTTCCCACTTGTTCATAACCAGATTTGAATAGCTATTAACCATGGGCGTACCCATAGTTACTCCTTTACACTGTTTGTATTTTTTGAAACAAAAACATTATTAGTTAAAACCAGTTCAGCTAAGTTACAAATGGTGTTAGTCTTAGCTACTGAAAAAACTAGATTCAGTGTTATAAATTCACGAAGGTACTCTATTCCAGTATCATTTGGTATTGATGTAAATAGGGCCTGCACGTCTAATGTAACAAAGTAGCAATCAGCAATGTTGTTAGACAAAGACCAGTCATACAGGTGTGTTAAAAACTGGGATGTATCCTTAATTATTGTTGTAGAATATCTTAGGGCATGTTTAAGTTTATGCTGTAAGTATACCCTAAAATCTAGAAATTTTAAAAAACATCTTATGTTATAAGGAACAGGAGAAGTCTATAAACATATCATGTATATCCAAGTATGGAACCCAAAAATGCAACAGTTGTCATTACTGCAGGTATGTCTTTACAGAAACAACTTTTAAGCATCCAGTTAGTCTAAAGCCATTCCATGTTAGATGCCATGGTACTTGTAATACTAAAAACATAATATACATGGTAAAATGCCTGAGCTGTAGTGCCTTCTATATAGGTAAAACAAATAGAAAGTTCAAAGAGAGAATATTTGAGCATATATCTGACACAAGAAGGCAGCTAGACACAAATGCATTATACAGCCATATTAAACAAACAGACACAGCTCACGAATTTTGCTTTTTCATTTTACAAATATACAGGAAAACTTAAGAGGTGGTGACCTGAAGAACCACACAGAAATTATTGAAAATAAGTGGTTAATACATTTTAAAGCACACTGTCCACATGGACTCAATGAAAGTGTGACAATAAAGCCAGTTCTGAAAGATAAACAAAATAAAATGAAATAAGTTTGATATACAATGGATGTAAAAGTTTTAACATGTTTTTAATTACATGCAGATATATTGTATTTTTAGTATTCTTGGTATGTGTAAAGTATTGATCTATGTATTCTTTTTGTGTGTGTGTTACCTCTTTAAAGGTGAAGTCACATGGCCTTTCCTTTTGTGTTTAAGTCATGTGTTTTAAATCAGCTGACTATTTGCTTGAAGAAGCCTGTATTTGTGAAAGTCTGGTACTAGCAAGCTATAATAAATTTCCTGCTGTTTAAGCATCAAGTGTTGTGGTGCTGGTTTACTTTACATTTTGTTTTATTTTACTTGATTTTTTAGTACACCAACTTCACCTACACAGCAGATTTATTTTATATTTGTCCCTCAAGATATACCTGAAACTGGCTTACCTCCATCTATCACACAAGACCAAGGACTAAAAGTGCTATGAAAAGCTAAAACTGCTGCACAAATTGGTCCTGGCACTATCCCTGGATGCAGCATTGTCACCTCACAGTAAGACACTGTCCAGTTCGATTCTCAGCTAGAGCGTCTTCTGCGTGGAGACATGCGTGAATGGGCATACCTTCGTTGAAGGTTGTGCATCAGGCCTGGCAAGCTGGTACGTAAAAATCAACTGCCAATCATTAGCGGACCGGAGTTCCGCTGTGGCGACCCCTAACCGGGAAAAGCCCAAAGACACAAACAAACTATCCCTGGATGCATCTTAAATAGCATGAAGCATGATTTAGCCATACCCATAACAATGCTGTTCAACCTCAGCCTCCATACAGGTTTTGTATGAAGTGAATGTAGAACAGCTACAGTTGTTTCTCTGCATCAGGGAGGACCTTCCACAGACCTGGGCAATTACCAGCTCATAAGTCTGACCACCCTCATATACAAAGCCATAGAAATACTTATCATAGAACTAATCAATCAGGACACCAAAGCAATTACATACATATATATATATATATATATATATATATATATATATATATATATATATAGCATAAATACATACAAATATTTCAAGCATGGGCATCAATGCCTCTCTAGCCTGCAAATACACCAAAACAGTTGCTCCCATAATAAGCATCCATGCTGTTCTTAAAAATATCTAAACTCATGTTTACTTTAATGTAGTTTGGAAGTCTGTTCCATATATCAGCTGCTCTGTCAGAGAACCAGTTAGCACATTTCTCATTCATATAGAATCTTCTACATAAGGTGTCTGATGATTCTCTAGTACTTTGTGATAACCCCAAACATTCCCAGAGGTAGTTGTCTCTAAATGCCCTATATACTTGAATAAGATCTCCTCTTAGATATCTGTAAGAGACACTGTAAAGTTCAGATATTTTAGTCTTTTATAATAACTTTTCACATCCATGGATGCTCTTGGTGTATTTCCACTGTACTCTGTCCAGTTTACTCATGCTTGTTTTCTTATAAGGTTTCCATATTGTTATTCCATATTCAAGTTTGGGTCTAATATAACTAACAAACTCAGAAAAGCAAACTTCAGCGAATTTGACAGACTTTAAAAACAAAATCTCCTCAGGCACAAACCAGCAAACGAAACCAAGGGATGAACTCTTTAATTGTTGTAAAGCGCTTTTCGTCGCCCTCTATTGGGGCAACTTCCTCAGACAAAAAACACAAGTTACACAGGTTGTTAATTTATAACCTAACGTCATTTCCTTAAGAAAGACAATTAAAGTAATACACATAGTAACCTGAAATAAATTAAAATTTAGTTACTTTAAAATCACATCTGAGTATTGCTATACTGCTGCACGTCTTAAATATAACTCTTTATATAAAGGCTATATATATATAAAAAAACATATATATGCATGTAAAAAACATATGTATATATAGATAAAAAATTATTAAATAAGTATATATATTTGAATGTATGTAAAGTTATGTATAAGAATAATTATATGTATGTATAACAATATATGTAAAATGAATACCATATGATATTGTTAAGTCATAACTACATGGGATATACTTAAAGGGTAGTGACAGATGTATGAAAACATAAAAGTTATCTAATTAAACTTTTCAACTTCAATAAACAAAGAATGTTACATTGTTCATTAAGTCCTGGTTTATAAAAAGAATTAGTTCTCCATTGCCAGGACAGTTCACAATCTTCTAATAAAAGGTTGTATGGTCCCCCTCTAATATTAGTTAAAATCTGATCAATAGCTGTGAATTTAAACCAATGTCCTACATTAGCTATCGTGTGTTTCGCTAATGCATTTTCCATCTTGGCATCGGCTATCGCGTATGTATGCTCATAAACCCTATCTTTAAAGCGGCATTCTGTTTTTCCTGTGTAGAACGCTGTACATAAAGTACACGTAGCTACATAGACTATTAGTTTTGAATTACAGTTTAATTTATAATTTATCTTATATTTCTTACTATTGATAGTAACATATTCGCCGCTAAGCATGTGTTTGCACATGCTACAGCTACCGCAGTTGTTCATTCCTATACGGTAGCTGAAGGGTTTAATTTTGCCCCAATAGAGGGCGACGAAAAGCGCTTTACAACAATTAAAGAGTTTATCCCTTGGTTTCGTTTACTGGTTTGTGCCTGAGGAGATTTTGTTTTTAAAGTTTGTCAAAATAACTAACAAACTATAACTTCATAATTTCTGATTTCCTAGACTTTATAAATATTTTTTATAAAACATGTAGTTCTATAACTATCATTAACCAATTGGTTGATACGATTAGAAATATTAAATATTCACATTTCAGTTTATGTCTCCCATATCTCATATGTTTAGCTTTTGATGTATTTATCAGCATACTATTCTCCAGTGTCCAAATGGTCAATTTAGACAAGTTCTTTTGTAGACATACCCTATCTGTAACTCATGTAATCAGTTTACCCAATTTCAGGACACCTGCATACAGACTGTAGAACACTTCAGATGAAAAGATAGATCTGAAAGATACAATCTAAACAAGTAAGGGTCTCAGAGAGAGCCCCGTGGGACACCTTCACTGTAACCAAGAAGCTCACCTCTCCACTTGCTGTATGATACTTGCCATGTCCTATTTGTAAGCCATGCAGCTATCCATCTTATCAAGAACACATCAATACCTAGTTGTACTAATTTATTAATCAGTGCTTTGTGTATGACCTTGTCAAATGCTGAAGTTAAATCTCTATAAATTATATCACAGCACAGGTTTTCATTCATATTTGTTATTTTGTTACAGACCATCATGTTACAGGTGGTAATAGATCTATTTTGAACATATGCATGCTTATATATGGTTTCAGTTCTGACAATAACTTATCCAGTATTACCTTCTCCGTTATTTTTCCACAACATGAAAGTAAATTTAAAGGTCTGTATGACTCTGGGTTTGTTCTGTTCTCCTTTCTCTTAAAGACGGGTTTAATAAGCGCATGTCTCCAATCTTCAGGAATCGCCCCATATTTATATGACTTAGTAAATAATAGATATAATGGTACCATAAGTTGTTGATTAAGGCTTCTCAGATCATGATTACTTACTCCATCTCCCCCAGTGGTTTGTTTGCATCCAGTTTACACAGTTCTTTTTCAATATAATCTAATTTGATCCTAGTATCTGAGGTTACCTGGATATCACTAGAACAACATTTCACCCCCTTTGTGGAGCCAAACTGTTTTGCAGAAAATTTTGTAAATATATGTATAATCTGTTGTACCTGAGAATACATTTTAGAAGCTATACACAGTTTATCTATTTGTATGTCTTTACTCCTTCCACATCTTATGTATCTACAAAATGGTTTCATTCCGTGCCCAATATCTTTATTTAAATTTTCTTCAAATTTTTCTTGATCTTGTCTCACACAATGCTTAAATCTGTTTCCCCAGCTTGTTTATTTCAGTTTTCAAAGTTGTAGTTTGACCTCTCTTTCATTTCTGATATTTTTTGTCTCTCACTTTAATCATATATCTTGTCCTTATGGACATATATCCCCCTGAAATTGTATACCTAAATCCTGATGTTAAACACTTTTTTGATTTTTTGTACTCAAAATTTTTTTTCTTTTAAAACTTTCTACATTCTTTCTACAGTTTTTCCACTGAATGCATCACTCCAATTAGTTTTATATAGTGACTTTTTTGCTTGTAATTAACCTTCTGTGCATTGGTTTAGATTTCAGTTTTGGCAGAATTATCTAGCAGCAAATTTTCCTTTATAACCCCATGATCACTGCACATCAACAGTGGTAAAACTTGAAGAAAAATAATTTCTTAGAAGCAGAATGTCTAGTATGTTCCATTCCTTGGTAGGTTTTTTTAATATACAATCTGAAGCAACTGCTCTTCTTGAACATATGTTGTGAATAATTTCCTTACTAATCTTGGATCAATATTGTTTCAGTCTGTTTCTGGTAAATTTAAGTCTCTAGCCACTATTATTTTTCCCTCCTGTATTTCATTCAAGAAATGTATGACTTCCTGTAGGTCATCAGTACTTGAATTTGGTGGTCCAATAAATGCATGCTCCAGGGTTGTCTTTATTGTCACAGTTACACAATCTATAGTATTGGTGTTATGACTGATTCTCCGTTACTTTTTTTTAAGCTGTCTCGCTATGTTAAACCCATTTAACATAGCGAAACAGTTTGTAAAAAGCAACGGAGATCTTGCTTTCTCCGTTGCTTTTGCCCACAGCTCTGATGTACTGCATAGGCATATGCATGCACAGTACATCAGAACTGCCGCAGAATACCAGACAGCTGCGGAAGGGCAGCAAGGAGGCATTATACAATGTCATTATTTAAGAAAAGTAATTATTTTTTTTCTTAAATAATGTCATTGTATAATAGCAATAACCCACTTCTGGGTGTGGGTAATGCTGGATTTACGCACGGTTGTGCTTCGCCCTCGTGACCAAACCACACCAACTATGGGTAAATCCAGCATTACCCACACCCAGGTGTGGGTCATTGCTATAATATCTGCTGCAAAAATTCTCTTCCCTGATATTCACAAAAGTATTCCATCCTCTCTGAACACGTGTCCAAAATTAGGCTCGGATGCTCAACACGTTTCATTTTTTTTTTTAAACTGGACATTTTTTCATGTAGGTATTTACACAAAAAAATCTTTTTATTCACTGTGACCTGAATCTCCTTTTTAAATGTGATTTCTGAAAAGTATGTCCTAACAACAAAATATACTATCTAAGTGGGCTATAAGTTTCCCACTAATAGTCTGGGAGTCCTTGCAGATGAGATCATTTGTACCATCTTGAATAAAAACAGATCTATACTTCCTTACATTAAGGCATTCTAAGGCCTTTCTCAAATCCTCTATTTTTGCTCTTGGCAGTATAACACAATTTGATGTTCATTATCTTCTCTGCAAATGTAAGTATCATTTCCTCTAATAATTGAGTTTTCAATTACAATAATATCTTTTCTGACCAGATTTGAAGAATCTTCATCTTCTAATTCAGTAATATCTGCTCCGTCAAGTCTTACAAAGGAATGATCTTCATCACCATTAGTCTTATTAATCCCACTGTTTTCATTGCGTATTACATTTGTAAGCATACAATTCCCATCCAGCTGGCTTTGTACATCCACAGCTTGAGACATGCTGTCATTGTCTGTCATACTCTTCTTTTTTCTTATAATAGTGTTCTTCAGTCCTTCCACATTCAGTTTTGATTTCTTCCTTTTCACCTGCTTCTACCTTCTCTTTTGGATACATGCTGCCTTTTTTCTAGACTGAAGGTTAAACACTCTGAATCTTCAGATTGCTGAATACTTGTACCCAGAATTCCAAAGTTGTCATGGGTACTATCTTGTTTCATGGGGCTTGAGTGGTCTTTACAGTCAACAGACATCACCTTTATTAAATGTGTTCTATTTGCTCTCTTCTAACATTATTTATCTCACCGGTGCAGTCATTAATATGTATATATATAACAACAGTTCTCCAAGCCTTGTCAGCTGCACAAGTGCAATCATCATCCGTAGGTGTAGATTTACTACCAATAATGGTAAGCAAATCATCCATCTTTTTACATGAAGAGCACAGATTGCTAGTGTTGTCAGGTGTTATTTTTGAATACACATAGCATTTATTGCACTGTGCAAGATATTTGTGCTTTAGCAAATCATTAATGGCATACTTATCTAAGGAATCCATATTCAGCTTCAAATGAATAAAATATTATAAAAGAAAAGAATAATCCAAATCAGTAAATACAGAATTCAAAGAGAACTTAAATCAAATTCTATGACAAAAACCATACAAACTCTGTACAACTTAATACTAAAGTAAGTGCAGCAAAGTTGTTGTTCTTACTGTACAAGTTGTGAAAATCAGACAAAAGCTGGAATTTCTTTATGTCACAATCAAATGTGCACAGTAGCTTCTGCTCACTATCCCTCACAGTCGTACCTTTTTTAACAGTAAAGATCAATAAATCACAAACCAAAACAGGGTTGTTTAGATAAGCTCTGGATTGTCCTCTCTGCAGTCTGTGTGAATTTATAGCTGATTAAGCCCCTTAGGTTGCCTAGTGCTTGCATGTCTAAAACCTATATCTTTCTAACCACAAACAGTAAAAATTAAAAGTCAAACAGCAAAATATAAATCAAAATAAATCCTCTTGTCTACAAACTATCACTGCCTTCCTATAAACAGTGAAAAACAGGAGTAAGAAATAAAATATAAATTCTGGAACAGGCTCCCCATCCAGAGTTCCTCCCTAACCCAATTCAAGTGTAACTTGGACAATTGGATGGGGAACAATAAATTCATCCCTGGTTTAGCACCTATGTCCCAACCTGTAAATGGTTCATATCCAAGACCTGTCCTTGTTGATGTCTTATCTCCCACGCCCCTGTTTACACTTATCAAGGGTATCAGAACTTATCAGAGATTTGGGTTGCATGGCTAGGCTTAAAAAGGCTCTTATGATTGTTAGCCTAGTAAACACCTATGAACCTATGAAAATCAAGTAAAAAAAAAGTTAGTGTTCCTGTAGGTACTCATTGAGGGAGACTGTAGAATATTGTTCTGAGTTGGTAAGTATATTGAGCATGGGACTGTCATAGTCCATAGTGTTCATAATTACCAGTTGCCTTTGTAAGGTTTCATCAATCATTGGGATCTGTCACTGGCCAATTTAACAGTTTCCTTTCATCTTTGTTGAGATTATAATATCCATGGATCTTTTTCCACACATTTGATTGTATATGATAATCGGTGAATGAAGTGCTGGGTTGTAACTTATCTTGTTTCCAAGGTTTGTCAGAAAAACTATGATGGAATGTAATACTTTATATTAAAAGCAATGCATTTGTCTGTGGGTGAGAACAAGCTGGCTCAGCACTTCTTTGGCCCCTTTCCAAATCCTATTGTTTTAGGTTAGATTCAAGCAAAAATTAAAACAGCTAACACGTACTAAGTTGAATTTGGCATAAAAATAGAATTTATTAACCAACAAATTATTAACTTAATTTCAAGTCATCAACAATTCATAAAACTTAACTTGCTATATAGCACGCAAGTCAAAAAAAAAAAAAACTCAGATTACTTACAGTATTACCTGGCAGTATGATAAGGCATGCAATATGCAAAGTGGTCAGAACAAATGTAAAGGGTCCAGGGTTAAAGTCTTTTGGTCCTAGGTGGCACAGTAGAATAATTCTGCATTCTCTGTGCACTTTCTCTTTTTGGAGATCCACAAAACAGGTGATACTTTCTGGCACCTCAGTGCTGGCCATTTAATAGGTTAAAGTTCAGTTCATTTGCAGGGATTCCTGGTTAAATGCCCCTGTCTGGCACACTAATTTTTCCCTTAGTGATAATGATTCTACCTTTTTTGGATTTGCCAGTCCCAATCCCAGAGTTGGCAGAAGGCAATATCACAGTTTTTGTTTCCTTCTCCAGAGTATGGAATGCCATGTCAATCCTTCAGCAGACCCCTTTCAATGTCTGTCAGCAAACAGCAGGCAGATATGACTGGAATGTGAAGATAAAATATCTGAAAGTCTGAGGTCTCTGGTTGACTCCAAGGCTGAATTTACCTGACTAACTCATAATGAATGAATGACCAAATGACTGAAAGTCCAAAAATAGAATGACTGAATACAAATTGACTTCTACTGCAGTATATATGTCTGAGGACAGAAAGGGCATGGGATTTCCTTTGTTCTGTCTCTGCAGTTGATGAAGTCCAACCTTTGCCTTAGTTGTTTATTTAACTGCAGTACATTATTTCTTTGATTAACAAAACATCTTGAAAAATGAATGAATTGCAGAGATCACTTTATTTACATCCTGTGAGTTTATTACCCCTTTCTAACCTCTTGGCACCTTAATCTCCCAGAAACAGCATGGCACATGGTTTCATGCATCAGTTCAGTAGTTTTATATGTTTATGGTACATCTATGACTGTGCGTAAGACATCATACTCAATTTATATGTCAAGGTAGAGTTTAACAGATGGAGGCCCTGTTTCAAACTCATACATCATATTTGGTCTGGACATTCCAGAAAAGCATCTTGTATAAATCAGTCTGATATTCAAAGGATATATCATTCTTTACAGAACTCTAACTGGCTATGCTGGTACTAGCCCATATCATCACAACAATCATGGCTAACAATATCAGTAATGCATGCATGTATTTTCCTTTATTATTTCTATTAAAAGGGCTATTTCTACGTGTTTATTTTTGATACAGTCATTGAACATAATGCTGAAATTCAGTTTTCTCATGTATAATTTCATCTCATTAAAGGCATCTGTTAGATTTAATCAAGTGGATGGAACAAAGGTAAAACCATTTCCAAATAAAGTTGAAATGTTTCTCTTCTGTGTTTAGTTGAACACAGTTAACTATCTGAAACTTCCTGAAGGTATTTAAAATTCTATCATGAGATATTACAACACTTTTAATAGTGCTGAAAGCATTATGTTTTAGTACCTTCTCCCTCTGTCCCATCATTGGCCTCTTCTTCATGGTAGCCCTCTTCTGTTGAATAAGCTTACTTTTTAAACATTCTCCATTCCTTGTTACTGGACTGTTACTTGAGTTTGGTCTATACAACTCTATTCAATACCAAAATTGAAGGAGTCATGGGTAGCAGCATGGAGTCTAGGTGGTGTTTATTAAGGGGAAAACTTGTGTAGAGCAACCACTTTAGGCATCACCTGTGGTCCATGATACCCTCTAGATAGGAGAACATGGATCACGGACTGAGCGTGTCAGGGATAACCACTTGTTGATGTAAGAACTGGGCCTAAGAGATTTGGTCAGATTGATTTTGCTACTTCAGTGCCATAGTATTCTGCAGCATTTACAAGAATGTTATAAAATATGTTTTTCCCCCAAATGTCTGGACATTGGCCAGTTTCATGATTTATTGCAGGACACAGTTGCCCAAATCAGTACTGCTCTACATTATGATGGTTAGGTGATAACCTTGGAATTCACTTATTCCTGGTCTTTTCTTAACTCCCCACAGTCCTCAGTACACTTCTTCTGTCCTTCTTTGCTACTAGTCTGACCAAGTGGCTGAGTGGCTGGAAAGGCAATGCAGTGCAAGCTGGTCAGGTGGACTTGAATATACAACAGGGCATTGCAAGGTGTTCTATTTGCAGGAGTATTTCTCATAACCAGTTTTCTGTGTGTGTGTGTGTGTGTGTGTGTGTGTGTGTGTGTGTGTGTGTGTGTGTGTGTGTGTGTGTGTGTGTGTATATGTATGTCTGTGTGTGTGTGTGTGTGTGTGTGTGTGTGTGTGTGTGTGTGCACACGCATGACAATGTGTGCATGTGTGTCTTTGAGATTGACTACATAAACTTTTTTAATGGTAGTAGTAAAATTCTCATGTTATCGGTGGTTGATTTGTTACAGTTTGAAAAACTTGAGAAAACATAGACTAGTTTGGTTTTGTACTAATAGCTCTGGGAAACTTTACTTTACATGTATATTAAAGAGGCCTGTTACTACAAGGTTTGAAGTGGTTACCTTATACTGCTTTCTTTTTTCATTTTGTGCCTTTTATATCCTTTGACTTCTTAATTTTCCCTTGGGAATGAGTATCTAGCTTGCTTTCACTGCACAGCGACTTATTATTGGGTTAATTTAATGTGGGCAAATGTCTGTTTTGCCAGGCAGCAAAATCAGATTTCCTTGGCTTCAAAATGTTTCTATCTCCATTGGTTTAGAAGTATAAAGCCCAGGCTATGACCCAGATGACACAGTATACCTGAGTCAGTTAGCAGCTTTGGCATCTGTTAGAACTATCTGGCAAGAAGACGAATGAAGAGACTTTTCCTAATTACATTTTGCAGAGGTGAAGGGGGTACTGGGTAGGCAGGGTGTGTGGTTATCTCATACACACTGATTTTGATACTGTTGCCATGGGAGAGATGCTAATGCTAAGGTAGATGGGTGGGAAAGAGGCACACTCCACTTGGTAAGTACACCCACCTCTGTCATGTCAGTCTTGCCTATCGGTGGGAAGTAGGGAATAAGTGAAAAACAAAAACAGCAAAGCAACTTGAGCACAGTATGACAGCACCAGCTTTTCTCTCGAGTGTGTTTATTTGGGGGGACGGGGTCATAGCCAATAATGTCAGGGAGCTGTTCACGCATCCTGTAAACAGACATGTTACAGTTCCCCCAGTACAATAACCCTGAAAAGAAAAGAAAAGAGCAATAGAGGAACCAAAGGGTATGAAGTCAGTGATAAACTGAAGGAAAAAAGATTGAATTTGTAACTTGGAAGTGTTCCTGTGAGGTTGTTATATCATATTTAAATGCGACCTAAGCTCATTCAGAATGGTGGACAGAACCTTTGTTCAAGAATACTGTGTAAAGATTTCCACCTCTACAACATACTTCTGCATGTTATATAAAGTGACACTCTAGCATCCTTCAAATTAAACCTGGATAGATCTGTGTCTGTTCACTTCAGAGTGTAATGTGTGGATTATAATTTTTACCATTCTTTCTTCTTCTGATATTATATGATTCAAAATAGCTTCCTATAAGTAAGTATTGTACATATGTCCAAAATAGTTTCATATTCTGCTTGTACAGTCTGTGCTGCAGTCCTCTTATATATCACATTTTGAGATTGTAATTATCTACATATCTGTATATGTTTTGTAACTGGCCTTAATATTTCTAACATATTTTAATTAGGATTTGTTTCTTATCTTAGAAGTTATTGAATATCTTGATATTTGTTACACTGTTCTGTTTTACACAACTACAGTTGTTGCCCTATGTTGTGGCTTTTAAGGTTCTGAGGACCAGCCACCTACTAAGTTATCAAATGATCTGAAGTAGTTGACTTCATTTGATCTTCAACTGTGGGTTTCAGATCTGAATTGTATCTGACATGGTCGCCTTTTCCAGCTACTGATCCGAGCTCCCAGCTCCTCCCCTTACCCATAATTCCCCCTGTCTCCTTCCTCCCCCCATATCTCATTTGCTGCTAGTGAAGCAACAAGCGTGGTCTGAGCTCTTAGCGTTAGTTTGGTCTTTGTGAGTAAAATTTGGTGATTTTTTTGCTATAATCTCTCAATGTTTTCTTTCTTTAACTTTTCTTTACCTGCCCAATTTTTCTCTGTTTTTTCTATCACGTGTGTGGGCCTGTTTAGGGATGTCAGAAACCCTTAAATCAGGGTTCAGAAAATGCACAGTTTGGCCATAAGCTTTCCCCACCTTATAGCCACACTCTGTGTATGGTGTGTTTGGAAGCAGCACACCTTCAGACCTCCTGTCCTGTCTGTGCTGGGTTCAACCCCAGAGCACTGAAGGAGAGGAGGGACAAACTAATATTAAAAAGCCTACTTCCCTCTTTGGGGACAGTAGTACTTTCATCCCCCTCCAAGGGAGCAGCAGCAGCTGCATCTTCTTCTTCCTCCCCAGCCTCTGGGACTCAAACTGCTGCCAAGAGGTCCAGGGAGTTAGAGAAGGCCAAGAAGGGCAAGGAGCAAAAGTGGTCCCCTGACCACTCGGTTCAGGCAGGTCTACCACCGAAAGTGAGGCCTCCAACCAGGCCTGGGTCTCCTCAGCTATGGTCTCCTAGATTCAACCCTGAGTTGGAGGAAACCTGTACTCGGTCCCCAGTTAGGTCCTCTCCCCACCAGCATTCCTGACCTGTTTCGGTGGCATCTTCTTCCTGCTCCATCCAAAGCTTGAGTGAAGTGGAGATGGACAAGATGATGTGGAGATTTATCCACATTCACATCTAGATGGGGGTCTTGCCTGCACCCTCTCCCTATCCCTCTGGAGGAGGAGCTCACAGTCTTTCTTTACACCTATAACTCCTTCTCCAATCTGACCCTCAGTTTTGGACTCTTTGGATCCGAGGACCCTTGGGGTCGAGGGGTTGGTGCCGATGGTTCCATGTACCTCTATGCCAGCTATTCTCTTGAGCATGTTGGATCTGACTGGTTCAGATCTGAGCTCTCTGAGCCATAGTCTTGAGGTTGGATCCGAGGGGGGTGCTGTCGGCTCTGAGGATTTCGAAGCGCAGTATCCCTCTTGGCATCTCAGCTTGACTGAGGAGGTCCCTCGCAAATGGACATGTAAGAAGAGGCACTTGAACTCTCCACCCTAGTCCCTCACTGGAGACACTGACTTGGAAGAGGGGGATGGTTCCCCAATGTCACCACCCAACAGAGGGGGGTGTGGTCTGCCCCAAAACTGACCTTGGATGAGTCAGTGGTCCTGGAGGCATTCAGCATGGACCCATCTACCTCTTAGGTGTCCCCACCTGTGGATCCTTTAGTGGATCTTATAACATCTAGGGCATGGAAGGACCCAGACACCGTGAAGCCTGGACAAGGTCTTCAGTCTCCCATTGGACAGGATATGCTGGAATAAGGGGATCCCAGTGGATGCTATGGTGGTGGTAGCCACCACCAAGAAAGAGCTCGCACAGGAGAGCTCCACGGTTCACCCTCCTGATTGTGAATCAAGGGAGAGGGACCATTTTGGCAAGCAGGTGTATGCTTCAGCGACCTTCTCGCTAAGAGCACTGAACTACATGGCACACATCATTTGATTACAGTGAGACTTGGTCAAGGAAGTCACTGAGTCGACCCTGGAGTCCATTGTCTATGGAGGGCAAAAAGAATTTCTCCACATGAATAGCCACTCTTAAAACAAATTAAAGCAGTTTGGAATACTTCAGTGTGCCTGCTCTGCCATGCTATGGTGGGAGCTCCAAGGGCTGCTGGGATGGGTACTGCCATCAGGTGCCACACCTGGCTCCAGCTTTGTCAATTCTCAGAACCCTTTAAGGTGTCATTTATAAATGCTCCTTACGATGGCTCTTCCCCTTTTCGGGAAATCTGTTAAAGAGACTCTGGTCCAGAGTGAGAAGAATGGGAAGACACTGTCTGCTGTCTAAATCCACTTCTCCTCCCCTTAATGATCCTTTTCCAGGAATCAGCCAGGGATGAAGAAGATGTGGTTCTGGAAGTCTCAGGAATTTTCCTGGGACACTCAGGACTCACCTTTCCCCTGAGGCAGAGGGGCTTATGACAGACACTGTCCGAGAGGCAGAGGGGGGAAGGTCCTAGAAAATTTGGGTCTCGATAACCCTTCTTGGAGAAACCTGGGCAGCAGCCCTGAAGGGTTGCCTGACTGCTCATCTCTGGAGGCAGTCAAGGGTCACTTGTCATTACACCCAGTGGCATGGGAGTCCGTTACAAGAGATCACTGGGTGTTATGATTTATATCCAGAAGATATTTCATCCCATTCAAAGAACCACCGCAACCGAATTAACACCTCCCAGAAGTCAGACCCATGCAAAGGGAGGAAGCAGCACTAGAAATAAAAAAGCTGCTAATCAAATGGGTCATCCAACCTGTCCCCCTGGCCAATCCAGATCAGGCATTTACTCCAGGTTCTTTTTAGTGCTGCAGAAAATGGGGGACCTCAGACCTATCCTGGATCTGTCCGTATTGTATCTGTCAGTAACCAAAATGAAATTCTGGATGGTCACTCTTCTTTCCATCCTGCCCTATCTGCAGGTGAATGATTGGATGTGCTCAATAAACCTCCAGGATGAGTACTACCGCATCAAGATGGACAGGTGTTCTCGGGGATTCCTCCACTTCTGACTAGGAGCCAGTCATTATCAGTTCAGAGGAGCCCTTGCCTTTGGTCTCACCACAGCTCCCAGGATGTTTACCAAGGTGATGGCAGTAGTAGCACCTCACCTGAGGCTTCAGGGTATTCAGGTCTTCCCTTACCTGGATGATTGGTTCTTTGCTCCCCCTTCCAAGCATCTACTTTGTCAGGCCAGGGACTGCTTTTTTCATCTAGCAAACAAACTGGGCATCACTATCAACCAAAACAAATCTTCACTGGCCCCAGTTCAGATTCTTGACTTCATCGGGGCTCAGCTGAACAATGTTCAAATGAAAGTTTTCTTCACCCTGGACAGGATACGCTGTTTGAAGATGCACATCCTGTATGTCCTTCAGGTACAAGTTCCGATGGCAGAAGCAGTTCTAAGAGCATTCATGTCTATGGCGGCCACGATAAACCTGTTACCTTTAGCACACCTTCATATGTGAATTCCCAGTGGACCCTCATGGTTCACTGGTCTGTGTTAAATCTACCTTTGTCTCATCCCATTCAAATCTCCCGAGTGTGCAGGGACTCCCTTTGCTGGTGGACTCAGTCCCCGGACCTGCTAAAGGGATGTCCTTTTCTTCCAGCCTTTTCCAAAGCCACGGTGACCACGAACGCCTTCCAGCTGAGGGGCCCATTGCTTGGGAAAGACAGTCCAAGGCATGTGGTCTCCATTTGAGACCAATTTGCATATCAACATCCTGGAGATGAGGGCAGTCCTTCTTGCATTGCAAGACCTTCATGCTCATCTTCCTCTAGGAAAGATCGCAATTCAGACAGACAGTATGTCAGTGGTCTGGTATATCAACAAACAAGGGGGAACCAGATCTTATCCCCTCTGTCACAAAGCCATGAGAGTGTGGGAATGGATGATCTCCACCGGCTGTTTTCTGGTGGCAATGCACATTGTAGGAAGGTCCAACATTCTAGCAGACAGGCTCACCAGATCTATCCTGATGCCTTATGAGTGGTCTCTGAATCCTTCAGTAGTGGAATAGATCTTTCAAAAGTGGGGCCATCCTTGCTGTGATCTCTTCACATCTCCTTCCAACACAAAATGCAGTGAGTTCTTCATTCTGAACCCCCCTCAGGGGAAGCCCCCAGAGTAGCACTAATTCATGCTTGGCCTCCTGAACATCTTTATTCTTATCCTCCATTACCCCTAATGTTGAAGTTTCTTCAGAAAGCTCGCAGGCTGGGGATCACTGTGATACTCATCACCCCATTCTGGCCTCGCCAAGTCTGGTTCTCCTCCCTATGGTCTCATCTACTAGTTCCACCATGGACGTTGGATCCAGTTCTGGATCTTATCTCTCATCCCTCAGAGATTCGACATCCAGACCTGGACAGTCTGAAGCTCACTGCTTGGCTGCTTCAGTTCCCATGATTGTTAGGACTCCCGGTTTATCTTCCCTAGTTAAGGATATTTTGGTGGCAGCTCACAAGCCTTCCACCAGAAAGGTGTATCTTACCAAATGGAAATGTTTCTCTGTATGGGCCTCACAGCACGCCATGGATCCTTTCATATCTCCAGTGTCTGCAGTACTAGAGTTTGTGGCAGGAATTTTTCATCAAGGAGCCAGTTTGTCCACAGTGAAAGTTCAATTGGCTGCCATTTCTAATTTTCATGTGGGGGAAAACATGTCTTCTTTAGCCTCTTCAAAACTTTGCAAGTCCTTCCTTAAAGGTACTTTTCTACTTAGACCTCCAGTTAAGGATCCCACTCCCCCTGGGACCTTACCTTTGTGCTGCAAGCGTTAATCTCCCTACCTTTTGAACCGGCGGCTTCTGTAGATTTGCAGTATCTATCTTGGAAGACTGCCTTTTTGGTGGCCATTACTTCTGCCAAGAGAGTGTCGGAACTTCAGGCTCTATCCATCAAGGCTCCATATATGATATTTCATAAAGATAGAGTTTTCTTGCGGACTAACCCTTCCTTCCTTTCCGAGGTAGCATCAGAGGCAAATGTTAACCAGACTATTAATCTACCAGTGTTTTTCCAAAATTTTCAAAAGAAAGGGGAATATAAATTGCACTTGTTGGATGTTCATAGGCAATTGAGATTTTACTTGCACAGGATTAAAGTATTTTATAAATCAGACCAATTGTATGTTACTCGAGACCTTTCCTAGGGAAACCAATTTCTAAAGTGACAATTGCTCATTGGATTTCCTAGTGCATTATTCAAGCATATTCTTCTTGAGGAATTTCCCTTCCGGGTCAGGTAAAAGTGCATTCTATCAAGTCTATGGCTACTTCAGCGGCTTTTTGGTCTAGAGTGTCACTGGATGATATTTGTTCTGCAGCTCCATGGTCCTCATCTCATACCTTCATTTTGCATTACAAGTTGTATATTGTGTTGAGGAACAGAGTATCCTTTGGCTCCACGGTGCTCCAGAATATCCTTCCATGATGGTCACCCAGGTATTTGGTAGCTGGGGACTGTGTCCCACAGGTTGAAGATCAAATGAAGTCAACTACTTCAGATAAAGAAGTTTTGTACATGCCATACCGTTCCATTTGAGTAGTTGTACTTCATTTGTTTTCAACCTCCTCCCCCCTTCCCCTGACCTTGTCACTTTGGTATTGACAATTTACGAGTATGAATACTCCAGAATTGCTCATGGTCTATCTGGGAATTTAGTCTTTTTAGGCTGCCAGTAAGGATGGGGTCTTGTTGTGTTGGTTATGTGTTACGTAATTAGCAGCAAACTTGATCTGAAGGGAGGAAAGAAACATGGGGCATTATGGGTAAAGGGAGGAGCTGGGAACTCGGATCAGCAGCTGGAAAATGCAGCCATGTCGGATCTGATTTGGATCCGAAACCCACAGGTTAAAGACATAAACACCAACAAACTACCTTTCTTTCTCATCCTAAAACCATGGAACATGGACATAGCAAATGTTAGTTGCATGTTAATGTAAGTAAGAAACTGTAATTAATCTCATCTTAATTTAGTTAATTATTAATTTATTGTCTACTTGTAAAGTTTTGTTTGAAAACTATGTTAAAAGAATGTCCTTGTATGTTTATCTATTATGTCACTGATATACAATCTCTAACTGCTTTATAACTGATGTATAAATACCTGTTGTCTCTGTAACTAATAAAGTGGAGCTTTTCTCTCCGGACCTCCGCTGAAAATGGACCTCGTCCAGTCGGACCATCATGGTTAACAAATGTACAATAAAAATAAAATAAATAAATGAAGTACGACTACTCATATTGAACATTATGGTGAGTACATAACTTCTTTTTTTACATAAATAAAAAATGATTTATGTATATAAAATCTTTGTAGGCTTTTGATTAATCAGTATTTGGCAAACGTAGAAATATTTTATAATTTCTGCTAGATATTGTCATTGTTTTTTTGTTTTGTTTTTTTTTTTCACATTAGACCTTTCTAGATTACTCAGGTGGATTTGTGGTGTTAATACTTTGTTTGTGTAAAAGGAGTATTGTATCAGTACTGAAACAAGAATAAAGCAAGTTGTGCACTTTGGCCCAGTAAATCTTTTTTCAAAATCTTTGATGTGAATAAAATATTGTATAGATACAGACTTAATGGAGTCTCTACAGTATATAATTCAGATGCATAGTAGAGGCCCCAAAGTAAACCAGAATTTAGTATCTCCGTGTGTTTCAGTATAAACATGGAGGGCTTGTATACTGATCATATTTATCAACTTTATGCAATGCAACACTTTTGAATTAATCTATCATAGCCCTACAATGCACAATGTAATATTTTTGGGAGCTGTATTACTTCTTTTTAAGTAAGTGGGGATAAAAAAAAACAGATACAGCTAGGTCTAATTCCTCTAATTCCCTTGAGACTTTCTTGTGGAACCAGTTCACTTACTGGATCAAAACAAACTGATGCTGGATTATTGACAGATACATTTCTGTGATATCTAAAATAATAAATGCCCTTGAACTTTTTCAACTGACAAAGACTAAAAGGAAAAGACCTAGCGCTACAATTTGAATTTTGATTAATGAGGAAGATGTGGATAGAACTGCTAAGGAAATAGCTGTCATATGAAAAAGTTTAATACAGACAGTAAATTTTCATAACACTAGACCAAGAGAAAAAGTACTAAGTGTATTGCTGTGGAAAAGGGCTCAGAAGTAGAGCTGATGTGACAAAGGTTTAAAAATATCACAAGCACAGAAGGAAAAGGAATAGTCCCTGTAAATGAGGAAACGGGACCGTGAGTTTGAAAAAGATGAGATTAAGTAGGTATTTCAGACTTTAGCAAGTTATTTATTTAAGTGACTCCCCTCCCTCCATTTTATGATGCTTTATCTCCACAAAATGCAGACAGATTACAGCTAAATTAATATCACTTTCTGAGGGGTTGATTCCCAGTCTGATGCACCTGTACAACAACTGTATGTTTGTTTCAAAGTCCAACTAATGCTTTGTCAGAGCATATTCAAAAGTATCCTGGACATAAATTCTCCTTCCCAGCCTTGGAAAGAGTGCTAGATAATATAAGAGGCGAAGATCTATCAAATAAAACTGAAGTATTGGAAATACAATGGATAACTGATTTACAAGCAGACAGGAGCCATGGTCTTAATGGAGTGGTGCCTTTAAAACCTATATTGAAATGCAGGAAGCTCAGGAGATGACTTGAATTGATTGGATTAGCAACAATATAAAAAAGGGAGATGTTTTAGTGTGAACAGGTTCTGATGAAGGCATAGCGGAAAGCGCTCATCCTGTTTGGATTGAAGTCTTCTAACTTTATGATTTGAATTACATTTATGATATGAATAAACTTGAATTTTAATTTTGACCACTAGGTGTCACTTGAGCATTTATGGTCTGTTTGGATTGAAATTTCTTAAATTTATGATTTGATTTCATATTACCTAGATTTATAGTCTTTAGGGTATTTAAGTCTAAGTTTTCATGTATGAGTAATATATTTAAAACTTGTACATTACTTAACCCCCTTTTGCTGGAAGAAGAGGTCCTGGAAAATTTATTTGTATACTGTACCATGCTTTTTGGAAACTGGCACCCTCTGCAACTGAGGTTTTTAAATCTTATACTTTATGATAGGCCAAAATTCCTGAAAACCTACATAACTTAGTAGCTGATGGTTGTACTTTATTAGCTGCTTACAACCTTACTCCCTGGACTGGACTGGCAGCTTTGCATTGTGCCCTTTTATCAGTGTTTTCCTGCATGTTTTTTGGATTTTTGCCAGATTTGCTTTAACCATTGAACCTACTTGGCTCACCTCAGTTATACCTTTTACCTTAAATTTCTCTTACTGCATTGTATACAGTGGAAATTCCCTCCTTCACAGCTTTTTCTGCCACGTATTGTACAGCCTATCAAGCATGATGGCTATTTTCTGATGACTAATTGAAATCTGCACTAAAAAGATAACTTTATAAGTGGTCTTGAAGCATAATTACCATATTCTGTGTTAACTTGTGTCTATACATTTTATTTAAATTTGTTTTATAATGCTAGTTACCTTTTTTTAACTTTTAGGGATATATATGAGCTAACGTTGTCACCTCACAGTAAGACGCTGTCCGGTTCGATTCTCAGCTAGAGCATCTTCTGCATGGAGACATGCGTGAATGGGCGTACCTTCATTGAAGGTTGTGCATCAGAGCTGGTAACTCGGCACGTAAAAATCAACTACCAATTATTAGCGGACTGGAGTTCCGCTGTGGCGACCCCTAACCGGGAAAAGCCAAAGGACACAACAACAAGGGATATATATGAGCTATAATAGTTTACAAAAACCTATGCTTTCTGTATTTTAAGTCTATACCTTTGCATTGTCTATTAGTGCCCTTAATTTCTGACTAATGTAAAGTGCACTGCAATCTGTAAAAGTGGACTGTAATTTGTAAAGTAATTAACAAATTAAGCCTGCCCTGTTATGTCTTGAGTGCATTGAATAACTATTACTACCTATTATTCAAATAATAAGCATGTAAAAAAATTATTCTGTTACTTTACCCTTAACTAATGACTGAATAATGTAAAGTATTTTGAGATCTGACTTAAATGTACTATACTGAACACATATGAATATGAATATTATATTCTGAAATTTGACTGATATTTACATTAGCATATACTGAACATTTAAAAATAGCTGTCTATATTTTGGAAACTAACTAAAACAAAAGAATATCCTTTGCCAGTGTTAACTAAACACAGATAAAATAATAACTGAAACTGGTACATGTTATATCTTAACTAATAATATAGTACAATTGTTTGAAACAAGAGAACATTTTGACAGTATTACCTGAACACAAATAAACTGAATTCCATCTGAATACAGATAGGGCAGGATTCACGAAGGCTTGCACGGAGTGTAAGAGACATGTAACACTCCATGCAAGCCTCGCGATCCAGGAACAGCCCGAAACTCCGTGTAAGAGACCAGCTAAAATATCTCTTACACGGACTGGGCGTGGATATGCTAAATACCTCACTTGCAGCCGAAAGGTATGCAAATGAGGCATATTAGCGATCCACGAAGCAGAAACCAGCCCATGTAAGAGACGTTTTAGCTGCAGAAATGTACTCAGTTGACAACTGAGTAAGTTTCTGCAAAAATCACAACGGAGCCATGTCAGCTCCAAATAAAGGGTGCATATGTGTCAGGCAGCATGCCAATGGCCAAATATGTGGCCAATGGCAAGGTAACCCAATGCAAAAATTAAAAAAATATAATTTTTTTTTTCGGAGATCGCCGATGTTTAAACGCAGCGCAGCCCCGCGCAAATGGGCTGCGCTGTATAAAACATAAAAATGAAGGTTATAAACCCACAAATGTGGGTTTTATGCAATACATGGAATGACAATGCAGGGACCAGCAGACCAAAAACAACATGGCCACCGTGTAGTGGTTGCTAAGGGGGGAAGTTGAGTCTAAGACATGTAACTAAGCATTAGTAGGCAATCTCATTTTAATGAGGGTTAGGATACTGAATCCCACAGTCACATAGCAAATGAGCACAGTCTGAGTAGTGTAAAAGATACATAAGGGGGAGGAATAGAGTAGGAGATAGGTGACATCACAGGGGGGAATGGTAGAAAGAAATGCAGTTCATTGGAGGTCAGTGTAACATGACAGATGACAGACACAGATCAGGGAAAGAGGAGTGCCACAAGATAAGCATGGGAAAGTCAAGAAATGGAAGGTGTACACTGTTACTTACACTAAAGTTTCTTGCTGGTCGTGCATGCGCACGTGTGCGCGCCATAAAGCGCGAGTAGGGCAGTGTGCGCGCGTGTAAGGCAGACTGAGCATGTGGGAGCGTGGTGGTAGATGTTTAACACTGTTTGCACTGGTGTGCGCATGTGTAGGGCAGACTGAGCATGTGGGAGCCTGTTGGCAGACTTGTAAGACTGTTTGCGCTGGTGTGCGCGTGTTTTAACCCGAATAGGCAGATCCTGAACCATGTAAGCATGTGTGCGCACGTGTAAGCCACTGTGAGCGTGTTTCTGCTGGTATGCACGCTGCTCCCCCCTGAGGAAACAGAAAGGAAAAAGGAAGCAACAGAATTAGTAGGAAGCTAGCAGGGAATACTGCTGGAGCTAGCAGGTAAAAACAATTAGAAGCAGGCAATTACACAGGCAGAATAGTAGCCCAGCCCAGCACATAAAACTCTGCAAACAGCAGTGCAGGATGTTTCTCTCAAGAGACACTGCAAGACAGGAGTAAGCTATTAGAAGTGAAAACTGAAAAAGCTGAACTCAGAGCAGAAATATTAGGGGCTGCCATAGCTGTCATAATGAGACATAGGCGACTTGCTGAGGGTGGTGACAATGCAGATGGTGCCAGACAACCCACAGTGAGGAGACGGAGAAGAGTGTACAGGCCCAGGGTCACCTACCATGGGTTACATGAGCTGGAGATACTAGAGCGCTATAGAGTGGACAGAGAGCTCCTGCAGCAAATAGTTGAGCTATGCAGGCCACGCCTCACACACAGAACCAACAGAGGGGAACCCATCCCAGTGGAAACCAAGGTATGTGTTGGCCTAAGAATACTAGCAACAGGTACCTTCCAAAGACCAACTGGTGATATGATGGGGATATCACAGGCATCAGCCTCCAGGGTACTGCACCAGTTCCTGGATGCCATGTCAGCACGTGTCGGTGATCATGTATATTTCCCCAATGCCCGTGAGGTATTGGCCAGCAATATGCGTCTCTTCCAGCAAATAGCGGAATACCCTGAGGTAGTGGGTGCAATAGACTGCATGCACATACGCATCAAAGCACCAGCCGGTGAGCGGGGTAGGGCCTACATTAACCGCAAGGGCTTCCCTCCATCAACTGCCAGGTCGTGTGTGATGCCCAGGGCATAATAATGAATGTGTGTGCTGGCTGCCCTGGGAGCTACCATGATTTCCACATCTGGCATTTGACGCAGCTGTACCAGACATTTGCCAATGGGGACATCCCACACGGACACCTAGTGGGGGATGCAGGTTATGCACTGGAGCCGTGGCTGATGACACCCATCAGAAACGCACACACACCTGAACAGGAACGCCATAATGAGGCACACGCACAAACACGTAATGTAATAGAGCATGTGTTTGGGCTGCTCAAGTCACAGTTCCGGTGTCTGGACACATCTGGTGTCTGGACACATCTGGTGGAGCCTTGCAGTACACACTTAGGCTTAGTTATGGAACTCATAGTCATAAGGTAAGGTTGGACAAGAGGTTAGTGCAGCATTTCTTATTAAATTAATAGTTTTTTTTTAAGAATTTTATTATTTCTGGTTGGTTACAATGGGATTATAAATGACTGTCACTGTTTGCTATAGGTGACTTGAATTTTGGAGTTAGTTTTGCAGATAATGGCAACATTCTGCTTTTAAGCTGTTCTTTAAAGTCTGTGTAAGCCTGCTGGAGAACCTATACAGACAGACTCAAAAAACTCCAACTATTCTCTGTCTCATATCGCCTACTTAGAGTTGATCTCTGCTTGACTTACAAAGCCATGTCTGACCCAGCTCTGTTAGAAATGCCAATGCCTCCACACTACATGCTCCAGAGACCCCAACCTCATTACCACAATTTCTTAGAACAAGTTGGAGAGACAGGTTCATAACCCAGAGACTGCCCATGCTATGGAATAGACTCCCATACATGTCAAGCGGAGCACCTCACTGACCCTCTTCAAGAGAAATCTTGATGAGTGGATGAGAAATAGAAAATTCACCCCAGGGATCACTCCAGTGGCTTTACTTGACAGAGGCACTGGGAACTAAGGTCGGGTGGCACAATGCCAGGGTAATCCTATGGGCTAGGCTTGTAAAGGCTCCAGGGCCATTAGCCTAGTACACACCTATGAACACCTATGAACCTATGAACACCAACTACATGTACCCAAATTGTCATGGTATGTGCTATGCTGCATAATATGATCTTGCGAAAACAGCTGCAGCAGGACCAGCATAGGGCTGGGCCAAACAGCCCCCCACCATTGCCAAGGCCATCACAGGCAGAGTGTGACTCGGAGGAGGAACAACCTGAGCCTGCCCCAGTAGGCAGAAGGAGGCGTGCCCAGTATGCCCTGGCCTTGGCAAAGAGGCAACGCATAGCACATACACTGGCTCAGTAGGAACCCTGGGAATGATACCCCTCTGACTCACTCAAATAATAACAGGGATGCCTAAAATGACATGACCTGCTCACAAACATGTACAGGGAGTGTAATATGCACATCCGACAGAGGCAGCCCTGCAGCACCACCTGAGGCATGAATGCCATGTGTTAAGTAATGTAACACCATGTACTATATGCACACCTGAGGACCCTGACTAACATCCCCCTCACCAAGCATGAAGCCACAAAATGACGATGGGATGATCAATTGCAATAACTGGCTGAAGTAATGCAGTTAGTCAAAGGGGAGCCAATGTGTTTCAGCCTGGGAAGACATGCGGAGCATGACATGATGCACCACCTGCTAGGGGTGGCGTGCACCTATCAGTCCAGGCCCCATGGATACTGGCAAAGGCTGTCAGTACCCACAGCATGCCCTGAATAGGTAAGTCTCAAAACACAAACCCACCTTCATAGGTACCACAAGGGATAGGAACCTAGATGTAACGCTACCCAATGCCAGAAGTCTAAACAGCAAGATGCATGCAGTGTAAACGAACACAGTATGGAGAATGTTGATATCAGTCCTGTAATAGAAAACTGGGTCAAGGCTCACATCAGCACCCTAACACTACCAGGTTACACCTCATACTGTGCTGTACAGCCACAAAACATGGAACAAGCTACAAAAGGAGGGTGACTAGCAATAAATGTCAAGGATAACCACACCCCCATGTTGGTACCACAACAAGAAGCAGCATGGATTAGCCATGGTCAAATACCAATGGCTAAAACCGCCTCCCAGTATATAGCCTGCTGCAGACTACTGTCCTAATACCAGGAACTGCACCTGGCCTATGTTGTAATACATGAATATATCAAGCCCCCCAAACCACATTATATTGCTTGACTGAAAATACCCAGACATACACTGGGAGCATTATACTAGCACCAACATAGTGGGAGAAAAGTTCCCAGAATCCATAAACCAAAATGCCCAGGAACAACGTACCACTCCCACAAGAGGGGTAAGCATACTGGATGTGATAATCAGCAACATGTGTACTGGATGGCAAGATGAGAAGTGTATCCCTCACTGGTAAGACCAGACCATAGAGTAATCACACTGGATATACACATCCTGACCACAGTCCCTGGCCAGAAAACCACAGTGAAAAATATGTGTAAAGCATAGGTTGCACCCCTCCAAACCGATGTGGAATCCACAAAAGGCCCTGTGCAAGTGCAGAATATGGGACACACCGCAGAACATGTTATACAGGCATTCCATGAACACAGCCAGGAATGCTTGGAGTATGCAATCACAAATAACAACAAGACACAATACCATACACGCAGGCATCTGGCATGCTGGACTCCAGCCATTACCAAACCATGCAAGAGAATGAGGAAGCTACTACATGATAGAGCAAACATAAAAAGGGAAGTAATCACTGATCAGTAGTATGGCAATAAAATATGTCCACACATACAATCCACTAAGGCCAGCCACAACAAGTAGAATCTGTGAATCCAGAGGCAATGTGACACCTGCCCCAAGTACACAGACAACAAACAACTCCCCCCAATAAATACAAATATATGTGAGAGACGCAACCATTTATCCAAACTGGAGGCTGAGCAATCCCAACTCAGTACTGTCAAAACTAGTCAGGAGGAGAAGGTAACCACATACACCACAAACCCAGTCCCACATAGACCTATCACAACTGTAAACCAAACACATAAACACAGAAAAACATTCCTGGAGGCCCTAATTACAAACACACCACACCAACAGAAGCCTCCAAAGCAGATCCCAAGCAACCACAACCTCCAAACATAGCACATGCAACACATAGTACACAAAGCTGGTGTGCCAAACAGTTACAGGCCAGAAGGAGAAACAACATGCCTGATACAGTTGTAATAGGTGCCTGTATAGGCAGACACACTGCTGTCCCACTCACCAGACTGAACAAGAGAAAGGGTACAGTAAGCTGCCTGTAGGCTGCCACAATATGCCACATAACACAAGTACGCAGGTCACCCCAAAGCAAGCAGAAATATGATGCACTCATTGTCCATGCTGGTGTGAATGACCTGAGATGTACCTCCCTGGACTACATGAAAAGAGACATGGATGAGCTCTCTGAGTATGTACCCCAGGCCGGTATGACACTGGCCATTTGCAGCATCCAACCCTCACCAAGAATGATGCCACAGTACAAATACAGAATGATCAGCTTTAACAGGTGGCACAGTTACAGCTGTCAGTCCAAGAGGGTCTAATGTCTGTCTGCTTGAGATGTCATGCATGACAAGCCATGCTGCTGTTCCAGGGATGGCTTGCACCTGTTACCCCTGGGCGTCTGGATACTGGATAAGGCCTTTGCCACCTCCATAGAGCCGTACGTAGGCAAGGCCAAAAAGACTAACCCACCACCCTAGAAAACATAAGTGGTAAGAAACATAAGGGTAATGCTGACCAATGCCAGATGTGTAAACTGCAGTATGCATGCCCCTGAGGCACTTCCCAGTATGGAGAACATCAATGTTTATGCAGTGACAGAAGCCTGCTGCAAGCCTACTGATAGCACACCAGGACTACCAGGTTATACCACATATCATGCGTTATGGCCCCAACAGCTGGACCAAAACATCAAAGGAGGGGGAGTATCCATATGCAGCACAGACACCCATACGGCCAGGTAACTGACAATGCACAAAGCAGCGGAGGCCACCCATGTGCACCTAAGTGTAGTCAAAACTGCTGTACAGTCTGTAGCATGTGACAGACCACACTCTCACACACAAGAACCCCACCCAGACATCCTGAAGACACTGGACAGTATGAATGTCCCACCAAATACCAGACAAGGTACTCACAAATTACCACATAGGTGGTAAACCATTATGTATGCAAGGAGTAATCAGGGACCTAGGGACACAAGTCGACAGTAACCTGTCATGTGACACTCACAATGCCAATGTGGCTAGGAAGACTGTCTATATTGGACACCGTATCATGAAAGGATTCACATCTACATCAACAGAGGTCACTGTGCCCCTGTACTGTACCCTCATCAGACCCATAATCTAGTACAATGACTCATATGGGATGTACCGTACCTGACACCTGCAGCGGTTCGGAAGACCTCAAAGGTACCCAACCAAGAGGATAAAGGGTGTCAAATATATGTCATATGCTGCCTGGCTGTAGCACCCCAGCTGAATGCAGTCACAGACTGCCTACACAGAGGCATTGTATGTCTTTTGTACAAGGCCATGTCCAACACAGGAGTAATGGACATGCTCCACCACAGGAAATCAAAGCCATTGGAGCTGTGAGAGTGACAGATGTCAGCCTCAACACATAATGAAATAGGATGTGCTGGAGGGACAGATACATAACCCAGAGGCTCCCCACACCCAGAAACAGGATCCCAATCCATGTTAGGCAGAGCCCCTCACTGACACCCCTCAACAGGAATATTGCCAAGTGGATGGATGATCGTACATGTACACTGGGGGTCTTCACTGTGTCACGTCCAGACAGAGGCACAGTAAAGAAAATCATAAATGGCCATAATAGTCACATAGCAAGGAGCGGCGAAAGACACACACACTCTGGCTTGGCTTACTAATGCCCTAGGGTGGATAGCCTAGTATGAACCCATGAACCTATGAAGATGCAAATTGTACAGGACACTAAGGATAATCACAAGGCTTACTTAACTGATGGTTGGAACCATGTTGGGAATTCACAGATATGCTCCAAATCACACAGATATTACAAACAACATACCAAACACACACACATATTGCCAACATACAACCTGACAGGTTCAGTGCAAACCCCCCCCCCCCCAGAATGCTAAATATCTATCCCAGCAGACTGCTGGTCCCCTGACATTGCAGATGCTTAGGTAACAGCCATCATCTGCAAAGCAAAACACACAGCAGCAAAGGTATGTGATGGTGTCCTGGGCTGAGGCCAACATGGAATCCAAGAATAATGGAATGCCAAATCACACTACTGCCCAATGTCAGCCTTACCACAGGATATGTACCCAAAGAGCAGTGAACAACAACAGTGGTCCTTCACAACAAAGTTGTTTCCTGAATGGATACTGCAAACTACCACCCCAGGATCCTGACAAGCTTGGTCTGCACAGCTATGGAAAGGATCAGTATGTGCCACAGACATAAAGCTATCGTGGACCTACTGACACCGGACCCTACACAGTGTGGCTGTCGTAACTGCAGATCCTGCCCCTAAACATGTTTGACCCATTTGAAACAGTCATTAAGGTCATTGATGAAGGCAATGTGGTCCACACAGCATAGCTGGACCGTGCATATGCTTCCAGACAATACCCTACGAGTTCAGTATGGATATGTTCACCAGCTTAAATATATACCCCTATTTCAGTAGAGGGGTTGCAAACCAGACCAAGGACAGAACTGACATGGTCAGACATGCTGCATCCATGTCAGACTACAAAGCAGATATGAGTGGCATCCCACAAGGCTTGGTCCTGGGACCCCCCCCCCCCGTTCCGTATATATGTCCCATAGGTACAGGCCAACATGGAAGGACTGTGACTGAACATGTATGCAGAGGAGTACAAACAGCCCACCATATCTGACCCCCAGCTGACACAAGCAACCCACAAAAGGGCCACCTAGAAACAGACAACTGGAGCCATAGCCATGTCAGAAAGCTAATTGCAGAACTGCGTATAGACAACCACCATGGATATACAGTAAGTGCCCACAAATTACCACACAGGTGTTAACCCATTACGTACCTAACATGTAATGAGAGACCTGGGGACACAAGGTGATAGATATCCTGCATTGGACAAACATGTGGCTGTAGTGTTCGCAGAAACATACCATATACCCACCCAATCATGAAGGTTGCCAGATGTAGATAAGGGGAGGTCACTGTGGCTCTGCAGTCATCCTTCATCAGCGTCACAATTGACTACAATAGCCCCTGTGGGAAATACCTCAGCAGACACCTCCATCAACTGTAAAGTCCATAACAGTACCCCACCAGGAGTATCAAAGATCATGAACAGATGCCATGTGTTGCCTGAGTAAACAAACTGCAGCTCCACACACTGCCATACTGCCCACCCAGAGGCAAGCTGTGCCTGATGTATGAAGCCATGTCCAAGCTGGAATCAATGAACATGCTGCACCTTGTACAATCTGAATGGCAGTGAGTTATGCACATGAGAGACCTGAACCCCAGCACTGACATACATAGGACAAGCTGTACAGAATGATCCATAACGCAGAAGGCACCCCCACTCGAGTAAACTCCCAGTACAGGTTAGCCAGAGAGTCACCTATTGACACCCCTCAAGAGGAATCCCGATGAGTGGATGGGAGATGGTAGGTTAACCCTGGGTATCACTGTTATGTCAGAGGTAGACAGAGGCACAGTATACTAACCATGACATATGTCATGGCAAACTCCAGTTACAATGTGTGTCGAAGGACAAACACACTCTGTGACTAGCATCAGAAATGGCCTAGGGAACATCGCTAGTGTTTGCCAATGTCCACCTATGTTGTGGAATACACTACCAATGTTGGACAAGCCTGGTGTAGGTAGTCCATATCTGAACATAATGCAACATGGTCATATGTGCACAACTGGCCCCTACACAGTCTGTTGTGCTCACTATGAAGATGTCAAGCAGTGATAGGACTAAAGCCCAGGATACTGTCCACCACAGTGAAAGTACTGAACCAGTACACTATACGGTACTACAGTGTTAGGTCATTATGAAAGGATGTTGACAACTGTATGCAAAGTATCCCATGCAATCCCTGCAGGCACAGTATAATCCCTGTTGTGGCAGACATGAAGCAGTTGGCCAGTTAGTACACAACATGAATCCCAACACACAACCATAAACGTGAGATATTGTTGAAGTTCACACACACCCAAATATGTGGTGGACTTCAGAGTTCAACATATGGAAAGCTCACACTGGGCATGCTCGCACACTTTGATAAATGAGGCATATGTCAGACAACATGCCATGGAAAGGCTGAACTGGGCATGCTCACACACTTAGACCATATCTCCGTTTAGCAGTTGGCCACACATATCTGGTATTTGTACGTGTCATTCCAGGAACCAACCACAACACAGCAATCTGCCCAGTGCACACAGTAAATGACTACAGAGACATAAGTGATATAGTGGATCGCCCTCATATTCAAACATCTTCCACAGATACACAAGTTGTTCATAGGAACAGGGAATGCTATGGCAATAAAGACCTGCAAACAGTCTAACAGCACAACAAATATTGTGCATCTGACAATTGAACATATGGGTGTAGAGGTCAATACCAGGCTTGTTGCCCTAGGGAATGACAGCTTAGCCAGAGTGTGCTTGGCATCTGCATCCCCAGTACAGTAGGCTACTGTGCCACTGTAAAGTAGGTCAAATAAGGCAACGTGTGAGGCTAGTGAGCTGTGCCTCTGTCAAGCAGGGGCACAGTGGAGATCCCAGGGTTTGAATGTGCTAAGCCACAGCCATGTTGTTGGTGTGTGCTGGAAGAGGGTTGCTGAGGACCTCTAACAGTAAGTGGGCATCAATAACAGACTGAGGGGAGCCCAATCTGCATTGTCTGGACAATTCCACTGTCAACACTGTGTTGTGATGATTATGTGGGAATGAAGTGTCGTGCCGGTACTGTTCACAGATGTCCTCCCTCTGTGGGCTACAGCTCTGCAATGTATTAGCTCACTCTGTCTGTTGGACAACTCATATATGGCTGGTGTACACCTGACAGGTGTCCTGTTGTGGAGTAGTCATGGGTATATGTGGGATAGCATGATCAATGCAAACCTTACACATGCTCACAGAATGCAATTGTCAAGGATTATGCAGAGTGGCCAGTATAGTCCCTCAGCATGGGTCCTTTGAAGTCGTCCATCCCAGTCTTCACAAGTGTAGAGTCTGCTTGTGCTAAATACAGTTTGTTTGCAGTGACAACCTTGCCTGGGGGTGGGGATGGGATATGGATGTCCAGGGAAAGGTGGGTATGGTCAGATATCAACAATGGTGGTCTACCTCTGGTGTGGAACAGTGAGTACCCATGTTGCAGATGGACAGGTGCAATATGTATTCCCCATGTGGCTGTGGTGAGTGGTTCTGCCATAGCACATGGACCCACAAATTGTAGTGGCTGTAGGGTAAAGTGGTAGAGGCCTGAGTAGTTCCCACACACAATATGCCTGTACCTGATGTTAACAACTGGAATGGTGTATGTGAACACCTGCATATCCCGCACTGTTCCCAGGGAAGCAAAGTGTGTGTCCTGGATGTGGGAGTGGTGTTCTGGACTGGTTGTGTTGTGTGTTACAGGTCCTGTGGTCACGAAGCATGGTATAGAACATAACCTGCCAGTGCGATGTGCATATCTGACCCTGACGTAGGTGGCTGCAAATGCATATATATGCTATCCCCCACCTGACAGGTAGTACTAGATGTACATACCTCTGTAGAAATAAAGATGTCAGCACCCTATAAATACTGCAGGTGCAGACCAGATGCCCAGTAATTCGGTTAGCGTGCTCTCCTAATGCGTCTCCCGCAAGTGTCATAATATAGGTAGGAAGGAGTTCGAACCATGCAAATTCTCAGTGTGTGTGTGTGTGTGTGTGTGTGCGTGTGGGTGAGCGGGGTTGATGTGTGTGCAAGTCTGTGTGAGGGAAATGTCCCTTTTGGCAACTGTGAAAGCACTCTACTGGATGCACATTCCCCTATCTAAGCACGGATGATGTCAGCACCCTATAAGTACAGCAGGAGAAGAGAAACTCCCAGTAATTCGAATAGCACGCTCTGCTAATGCATCTGTCATGAGTGTCATAACATAGTTAGGTAGGGGTTTGAATCCTGCAACTGCCAAGTGTGTGTGGAGGGGAGTTAGTGTGTGTGCAAGTCTGTATGAGGGAGATGTCCCTTTTGGCAACTGTGAAAGCACTCTACAGGATGCACATTCCCCTATCTAAGCACGGATGATGTCAGCACCTTATAAGTACAGCAGGAGAAGGGAAACCTCCCAGTAATTCGAATAGCGTGCTCTGTTAATGCGTCTGTCATGAGTATCATAACATAGTTAGGTAGGGGTTTGAATCCTGCAACTGCCCAGTGTGTGTGGAGGGGGGGTTAGTGTGTGTGCAAGTCTGTGTGAGGGAGATGTCCCTTTTGGTGACTGTGAAAGCACTCTACAGGATGCACATTCCCCTATCTAAGCACAGATGATGTCATGTTGACAGTGATTTAAAACGGATCATGGGTGAGGCACCCACTTTCCTTTATAGGAATAAACATAATTTAAAAAGGATACTTTGTTACCCTAAAACTATAAAACGTGATAATAAGGGTGGTTGTACGAAGCCATGTGGGCATTGTAATTTTTGCCATTTTATTGACAGTAACACTCAGTTTTTTCAACCAGACTTACAGAAAGTATTTATGATACAAGCAGATGCAAACTGTATGACATCAGATGTAGTTTAGTTGGCTACTTATCAATCCTGCCCATCATTCTACGTAGGCAAGACTAATTGCCCCTTAAGAGATAGGATGAGGGAGCATATCTATCATATGAAGAGAGGTACATTGCACAATGCCCTAGCCGAACATATTACACTAAACAACAATGAACATTATTTTTTATTTAAGGTGCTAGAAGTTATTTCTCCTAATGTAAGGGGAGGTGATATCAGAACCTACACAGAAAGTAAGGAAATGCAATGGATTATTTCATTAAGGGCTGACAAAGGTTTTGGCCTGAATGAGAGAGCCTCTATAAGACCAAAACTAAAACAATGTAGAAATGTCAAATGAATTGTTATACACTGATTATATACAGATGTATTTACTTTTTAATTTATACATAGTTTTATGTTTCTTAATATAATGCAGTTAGTCACAATATTCTGATCAATATGTTTGTAATTTGATGCCTAGCCATTATTTATCTTTCAGCAATGCATTTTATGAAGCTTTTATATATTCATTTTTATCTATCATTTTAAACATTATCTATATCTTTAAAAATGATGGGCAGTACCTTGTTTGCTAATTAACCATGAGTATGAGTCATTATCTGCAGGTATATTAGCATGCAATTAACACTTGGATTTTTGTATGGATCTGATGAAGCTACTTGCGAAAGCACTTATCCTGTCTTATATTTTTGTAATAAAAGTGGAGATTTTAATTAATTTTTGCATCGTTTGACTTCCTCACTGTTGCTCAGTTCCTGGCTTCATTTACTGATTTTAAACTTTTTTCTGTGAACCTGAGCGTTTACCTGTCCCATTGGATTTACTTTGCTACATTATTATTCTTTTTCACTTCCGTGGGCAGGAGTGAGTTTTTATAGTGATTTTACACTTGATACACTCATGGCAAATATCAAACTGGATTATAACCCAAGAAGTGATGACTGTGGCATTCCAAGAGGTGAAGACCGTGGTTATGATGCCTTACAGTTAAGGTTTCAACAGCATTTGAAAGGAGCGACTAGCTCTTCCTGGTTTTTCAAGAGTGAGTCAGTCACTGATGATGTAACTGGAGTGACTGTCGATTCAAACAAACTACACACGCTCCTTGAGGGTATTGAGAAAAGCTTTATGAAGTTAAAGCGTCTCCAAATGCAGAGGATGCATTTCCAATTTTGTTTAGAAAAGAACATAATTCCACGTGGTTTGCGTGTTTTTACAATGCCAAGTCAAGGCAGAGATTATCCTGAATTGCTGGCACAGTGGCAGCGACTGAATATAGAGGTAAGTCGCAAATACTTACAGCTTCTTATAGACTTCTTCCTTCCGGAGGAAGCCAAAATAATAGACAATATTAACATGCAACAACAGACCTTGTTTAATGACTTTCCAATGGCATTTGTACAGTCATCGTTTGATAATCTGTTGGACAGAGTCTCTGCTTTTGAGCGCAAACTGTTGCAACAGAAACAACATAAAGTCACCAGGGATATCAAAGATTTTAAGCAAGGCCATGTCTTTATGTGGCCGAGGCATGTCCAAGGACAAAATGAAATGGTACAACGACCAGCTAATCATAATAAAAATGATAACTTTTTAAATAAGCGATCTGATTTGGAAAATGTAAGTCATAGAAATGTTACAGTGAATGAAACGCATATAGAAAAGTGTATGAGAAGTGACATTTCTGGCTCTAAATAATGATAAAGCCTGTAGCAATAATGACGCTCCTAATTTAAGCATTACTGACATGGGTACTGCCAGTAAAACCAGGAGCGTTGTTACTAGTGATTCACATGGAATTGACTCCACTATGGACAATCATAATGACACTGTAGATGTCATACATATTGTCCATCCCAGCATGGGTTCTGATACGAACTTATACCCAGAAGTACATATTGTTAAAAATAAACCTACTTTTACTGACACCAATGGGGAAGTTGTTGTCAGACCTAGAGATGCCAACATGAATAGGTCTTTCACTAATGCTCTGTCTTTTCCCTTACCTGTTCGAATGGAGAAAGGCCTGCCAAGAGGACGCTCCCTAAGCAGAGGGAGACAGAAGAGGAAACTTTCAGAAGAGTTTGCAACACAAAAAACTCTCAAAAAAATATGGACCAACAAGCATTAGTCTATAATCTATCTGATATTATACTCACCTCTGAGGACATTCAGCTTCTGTGTAAAGGCCTGAACTTTATTCCTAAAAATCAGAGTAGATTAGTTGATACTATTGTTGATTTAAGAATCTTTTGTAGAAATGTCATGCTAAAGCTTCTTTACAAGGATACTAACACTAGTGCTACACAGGATAATAAATTTGTTTTTAAGAATTTGAGTGATTTTACACCATTACACCACCCCCTTCTGCAAGCCTATCTTAAATTAACAGAAGATGAATTGTATAATTATTATGGTGGTAGAGACACTAGACAAATATTTAAAACCAGAGATAATCTCTCACATAAAGAAAGGCTTTGTTTGAATAAACTACAGAATAACTCCAGCATCATTATTAGACCTGCCAATAAGGGCGGTAAAATAGTCATTTTAAACACGTCTGACTACATTAACAGCATGACCACTATGCTGCAAGATAATTTCTATGAAACTGTCTCTCTAGAAAGTGTACATATAGTGACCAACCATGTGAAACAATCTCTGCATGTTATTTTTAAAAGTAAACTAATAGACAAGAACCTCTATGAATATTTGAATATTCTACATCCAGTCATTCCGACTATCAATGGCTTGCCCAAAATACATAAAGACCCTTATGATCCACCGATGAGACCTATACTCTCAGGTCGTGGTTGGCTAACTGAACACCTCTCTGTATTTATTGAAAAGCATTTGAAACAAGTTTTATCTGATAGTATCACAGTATTAAAAGACTCTAGGCAATTTCTTATTGACCTTTATGAATGTATTAAGCATCTTGGTACAACTACTGGCTATTTATTTGTCACCTTAGATGTACAATCTTTGTTCACTGTCATTCCCAATGACTTAGGGCTGACTTATGTAACGGAATATCTAAAAGAACATAGTAATTATTCTATGGTTTTAATAGATTTGATAGTGTATTTTCTGGAGTTGGCCTTAGAGAATAACTTCTTTATGTTCATGACCACTGTTTATAGACAGAAGGAAGGCGTAGCAATGGGCACACCATGTGCCAACAGCTACGCAAATATGTTTCTTGCATACTGGGAAGAACATGTGCTTTTTCGTGAGGAGATGTTCAGGCAACACGTAGTGTTTTATCGATGTTTCGTCGACGACCTTTTCATTTTATGGGATGGCACTATTGAACAACTAGAATCCATGCATTTCATGATGAATAACCTTACGACTTGCCTTAAGTTTACCATGCAACATTCCTCACGTAGGATAGAGTTCCTAGATTTATTTATTGAGAGATTACCAAACGACATAATCAATACAGGTGTACATCGTAAGGCCTGTTATAGTAATACCTTACTTTCTAGATCCAGTATGCACCCCCCCCTTACATTTTTAAAAATATTATAAGAGGACAGGCTATCAGGGCCTCAAGATTAAACCCCACGAATGATGGCTTTGAAACTGAGTTAACTAGCCTGAAAAACAGATTGGTCAATATGGGTTATACCCAAACTGAAATCAACTCCCATATGGATGATATATATGAACTGCGTTGCACTAAAGCAGCACCTTATTTTGGTCCTAGGGAATTTGATAATCCTTTAGGTAATAACTGTAATAACCACAGTATTAGATTTTCAACACAATTTTCTTCTGACTACTTCAAAATCAAGGAAGTTATTAATAGGCATTGGGGTATCTTACATGTTGACAGTGATTTAAAACGGATCGTGGGTGAGACACCCACTTTCCTTTATAGGAATAAACATAATTTAAAAAGGATACTTTGTTACCCTAAAACTATTAAAAGTGATAATAAGGGTGGTTGTACAAAGCCATGTGGGCATTGTAATTTTTGCCATTTTATTGACAGTAACACTCAGTTTTTTCAACCAGACTTACAGAAAGTATTTATGATACAAGCAGATGCAAACTGTATGACATCAGATGTGGTTTATTTGGCTACTTGTCAATCCTGCCCGTCATTCTACGTAGGCAAGACTAATCGCCCCTTAAGAGATAGGATGAGGGAGCATATCTATCATATGAAGAGAGGTACATTGCACAATGCTCTAGTCAAACATATTACATTAAACAACAATGAACATTATTTTTATTTAAGGTTCTAGAAGTTATTTCTCCTAATGTAAGGGGAGGTGATATCAGAACCTACACAGAAAGTAAGGAAATGCAATGGATTATTTCATTAAGGGCTGACAAAGGTTTTGGCCTGAATGAGAGAGCCTCTATAAGACCAAAACTAAAACAATGTAGAAATGTCAAATGAATTGTTATACACTGATTATATACAGATGTATTTACTTTTTAATTTATACATAGTTTTGTGTTTCTTAATATAATTCAGTTAGTCACAATATTCTGATCAATATGTTTGTAATTTGATGCCTAGCCATTATTTATCTTTCAGCAATGCATTTTATGAAGCTTTTATATATTCATTTTTATCTATCATTTTAAACATCATCTATATCTTTAAAAATGATGGGCAGTACCTTGTTTGCTAATTAACCATGAGTATGAGTCATTATCTGCAGGTATATAAGCATGCAATTAACACTTGGATTTTTGTATGGATCTGATGAAACTACTTGCGAAAGCTATTTTCCTGTCTTATATTTTTGTATTAAAAGTGGAGATTTTAATTAATTTTTGCATCGTTTGACTTCCTCACTGTTGCTCAGTTCCTGGCTTCATTTACTTATAGTTAGGTAGGGGTTTGAATCCTGCAACTGCCCAGTATGTGTGGAGGGGGGTTAGTGTGTGTGCAAGTCTGTGTGAGGGAGATGTCCCTTTTGGCAACTGTGAAAGCACTCTACAGGATGCATATTCCCCTATCTAAGCACGGATGATGTCAGCACCCTATAAGTACAGCAGGAGAAGGGAAACCTCCCAGTAATTTGAATAGTGCGCTCTGCTAATGTGGCTGTCACGAGTGTCATAACATAGTTAGGTAGGGGTTTGAATCCTACAACTGCCCAGTGTGTGTGTGGGGGGGGGGTTAGTGTGTGTCCAAGTCTGTGTGAGGGAGATGTCCCTTTTTGCAACTGTGAAAGCACTCTACAGGATGCACATTCCCCTGTCTAAGCACGGATGATGTCAGCACCCTATAAGTACAGCAGGAGAAGGGAAACCTCCCAGTAATTCTAATAGCGCACTCTGCTAATGTGTCTCTCTCAAGTGTCATAACATAATTAGGTAGGAATTTGAAACCTGCAAGTGTGTGTGTTTGGATGTGGGGAGTTTGTGTGTGTGCAAGTCTGTATGAAAGACATGTGCTTTTTTGCAATCAGGAGATCACACTACATGATGCACATTACCCTTTCCAAACAGTGATGATGTCAGCACCCTATACATACAGCTGGAGAAGGAACACCTCCCAGTAATCCGAATACCGCACTCTGCTAAAGCGTCTCTTTCAAGTGTCATAACATAGTTAAGTAGGAGTTTGAAACCTGCAAATGGCTAGTGTGTGTTTGGATGTGGGGAGTTTGTGTGTGTGCAATTTTGTATGAAAAACATGTTCTTTTTGGCAATCAGGAGATCACACTACATGATGCACATTACCCTTTCCAAACACTGATGATGTCAGCACCCTATAAGTACAGCCGGAGAAGAGGAACCTCCTAGTAATCCAAATAGTACGCTTCGCTAATGCATCTCTTTCACGTGTCGTGGCATAGTTAGGTAGGGGTATGAATCCTGCAAATGGCAAGTGTGTGTGTGTGTGTGGGGGGGGTAGTAGTGTGTGTAATTGCAAGTGTAAAAGAACAGATCCTTTTGGCAAATACTACAATACACCAGATGCTGCATATTCCCCCAGTAAACACAGGGGATGTCACCACACTATCAGTACAGCCAAACAGGGCTACTTGGCCAGTAATGCCAATACTGCGCTCCGCTACTGGGTCTATTACCATTGTCAGAGTACAGATAGGTATGTTTTGGAAACCCACAACTGCCACGTGTGGTTGTGTCACACATTATGATCTTGTGTGGGTCTTTGTGCATAACAATGCATTCCATTGCCTAAACCAGCAATGGCAATGAACACATGATGTATGTGTGTGACACATACACATAAATACCTGTGACCTGCAGTAGTTACCATGTCTGACACGTGCCTTGAGTGGATAAATGGTATTCGCAATGCATAACAATATGACTGTGTCTTACTGTGCAGGGGCCGCACATGGTATGTGTCTATACAATGTGGGTGTATATGGTAAAATACCTACAGCAGGGGATACACATCTAGTCTGGGCCATATAGTCTACATGTAGTCGATGTACAGGTGCTGCATGTTCCCACCTGTTGTGGGAGTGGTAACATGTTATTCCACTGCAATTCAGTGACCATATGCTGGGAACCTTTCAGCTAGTGTGTTGTAGCTGCAGTAATGCTCACGCACAATGTTTGACTGGATGCAGTCCAGCCATATAAAGACATTTCTTGAGACTGTCATATTGCCAGTGTTGTTTTGGAGGATAAGTGGGTTTCCTGTGTATGGGAGGGTTGTGTGTGCCAGGCTATGAACCAGAAGGCAGTCCGACACACTGTTAGCTGCACATGAATAGGCCCGGATGCTTTGTGCTGTGCGAATAACCTGGAGGTGTGTGTATCTGTGGTGCCTTGGGATACCACCCCCCTGTCCATGTGTGTTACATGTGTAGGGGACGACAGGCATGGTATGAGGTATAACCTGGCAGTGATGGGTTGCACCTGTGAGCTGTGAATCAGGACTCTGGTACTGCACAGACATTGCAGTTCACCATGCTGAGGACAGTGTCCAGTGCATGCATCTTGTGGTGTACACTGCTGATGTTGTGTAGCATCACTGTTAGTGTCCTATTCTGTGTGATACCCACAAAAGTGGCTATGTAATCCGTGTCCTGCAGCAAAAGGCACTATGTGTGTATCAAGGGGCTTCGCCAATATACAATGGCCCATGGGTGTCACGTGCAAGCTGCCCCTCACAAATCATTGTGGCTTCCCTAGCATGTAAGCACACGTTGACAGCCAGTGGATACCCTATGAATGACACTGGAGATTGAGCAGAATGTAGACATAGAACACCCTTCCTACATATAGTGGTAGCATACCTGGTGAGGGTATGATGACAACCAAGATCAGGCTCATACTGGCCCATGCCACATGCTGAGAGATCCCTTCTATGTTCCCTATCATGTAGTCCAGGGAGGTACGTCTCAGGTCATCCATAGTGGCATGGTCAATGACTGAGTCATATGTGTCCATGCCTCTGACTGACCTGCATGCATGTGTTTTGTGGTGGACCATAGTGCCCCACAGGCATATCACTGTGACCTTCACCATGTACAGCCTGTTGAGAGGGACGCCACTGCAGCAGCCAAGAGAGGTACCTGACACATCTGTAGCAGGTGTGTTGTGTAGCCCTACAGGCTGTGAGTGTTTGGCACACGGGATGTGTGTGCCATGTGTGGCATGTGCTCTGTTCTGATGTAACGTATGCCTGTGTGCCAGCTGCGGAGGTGTGTGATGCTCAGGCAGGATGCTATTCTGAGTCTCCAAGTATGCCCCAGTGTGTTCAGATTGCTGTCAGTGTGGGTCTATGTCTGACTGGTATTGTAGTCACTGTAGTATGTCATGCCACCTGACAGGGTATGGCATTACTGGGTTCAGAGTGCTCAGTCCCCAGATTGGCTATGTGGTGGCATCCCACACATGTGTTGTACGTTCCTGGCCAGGGGTGAGGGTTGACTGCATACATGTGGCAGCTGTGACATTGCCACATGACTCACATAAACCACAACTGGACCATAGAGGTGATTCACAGGTTACCTTTGCACATGCTACCATTGTAGTGTGATTGCCATGCTGATTACCAACACATAGGGCCAATGGGGAACAACATACTGAAGGTATGTATGTGTGGGTGTACTGCTACTGATTTCATAGCACTGGCATATATGACTGCACACGTGGGTAAATGCCAGGTAAGACATGTGCAATGTGTCACAGGCAACGTACATGCGAACAGGACAGACAGTGACATTCTGTCATGTGTAAACTTGACATATGTATAGTACACTATGCAGATGTCACTAGGAGTCCACAGAAGCACTGTAACTCTGCATTGCAGGTGGAAGCAGTGTTCCAGGGAACCCCAAGCGAACATGCATGCAAACAAAGCTACAGTAAGCAGAGCTGGAAGTAGTCCATTGTACAACAAAGAGGGAGTAACACTAACAGTAGGTAACAGTGCAAATATGTAGGCACTATCAACATGTACACAGGAATGCACAGCTCAGATGTCCATGGTAGAACTGATATTATGTCATAGTTAATTGTGATTTGGATTACATTGGTACTGCACACATATCAACATGCGCAAACATCCACATTGCATAGTCGTTGTGGGCAACTTGCCACCATTACTGTACATGCCCATCATTGCGTATCACTACTTGCATTAGCTTCCCCCCTGTGCTACCCATGCATGTGGCTATCTGTTGACATCCTTACCACCGGTATGCAATAATGTGCAGCTGTTACACTTTGGTACGTACTATGGGTGTAGATAACAATTCAGGACAGTCATACGGTTACTGCATCAGGCATGCTGGGATATACACACAGTCATATCAGCACACTGTACTGTTACCAACATGATACTACTAATACACTTCTATGTAGTCACCCTGTGCATCAGCAATGTGTTTACCTGTTCCTGCACTGATGTTGGAGATAGCAGGAGGTGGCACAGTTTCATCATATGCACAGGGTGTGAATTAGGTATGCCTGAGTCTGCCACTGATACCAGCAGTTGACATGTGTGTGTATATGTGTTGGTGAGGGACAGCAGTACAGGGTGGGGCACTGTTGGTGCAGTGTGTGCGTGTATGTGGTAGCCCTAGGTGTTAACATTTCACATGTGTGTATGCACGCACACAGTTCCACCTCATGGCTGCCATTTACAGGAGTTTGTGGACAGCCACAGACTGCACCTGGCAGGTCATACAGATCAGTGTCTGTGGGCATGGACACGGTACCTGTGCCTGGCAGGGGTGCTACAGACCGTATCTGGTACTAAGCCAGACTGGGTACTGTCATCAGAAGTGGGAGTGTGTTGACTGGACACAGGTCCCTGTTGGGACTGTCCAGAGCCACGTGCACGTGGTCTCCTGGGGCATTCCAATGACAGCACAGACCCAGCATTGCTGGGGCTGCTGCTGGCACTATGGGGGCCTGTTGTCATCCGCGCCGACTGCCAGCTGCTGCTGTTGCTGGCATACGGCCACGTCGATGCCGCAACCGCCCACCATTGCCCTGGCTCATGGACATGTGGTTGTGGAACTGCTGTAATATGTCCCCACAACATCTGTCTATGACATCGGTGAAATTATGGATAGCATCCGCGATGTCACGCATACTGTCAGTCATGGCTGTGCGACATGCTCTCAGCTCCTTCAGACCCTGTCTGGTGTACCTTTCCATACGCGACTGTGCCTGCATGACAGCCCGAAACATAGCTGAGGTTGACAGACCTCTTTGGGCCCATCTGCCAGAGGCAGTACGCCCACGGATGCTCTCACGAGAACCCATGGGCAACTGTCTGTGTGGTACCATCGCAGGACCCTGCCCATGGCTGCTGTGTAGGGAAGCATGTGCCACAGATACCACATTACCCTGGTCAATGCCCACTGTATCCTGTCCATCACCTAGGGACAATGGTGACATAGGATGTACTGGCAGGATGACTGTGCGCAATGATGGGGTTGACAGCTGTGTACTGTCAATTTGCTGACCAATGGTGGACCCTGACACACCTTCTTGTGCCATTACACAGATATCATCATTATCAGTACCTGTGGCACCAGATTCAGGTTCCCTGCTGCAGGACACCAGAGCAGCACCAGAACCTGTGGGAGGAAGACAGGAAACACAGTTTACAGTGTCCACACAATGTTACCAGTGATGCACTTATGCACACATGCACACGTGGACACATGCACACATGGACACAGGCACACATGCACACGTGCACACGTGCACACATGCACACATGCAAACTTGCCCACATGCACACATGCACACGTGGACACAGGCACACATGCACACATGCACACGTGGACACAGGCACACATGCACACGTGCACACATGCACACGTAGACACAGGCACACATGCACACGTGGACACATGCACACATGCACACGTGGACACAGGCACACATGCACACGTGAACACAGGCACACATGCACACGTGGACACAGGCACACATGCACACATGCACACCCCGCAGTATACACACAGAGCACTACTGAGTTACACTAGTATTACTAGCACTATCAGGACTATTATAGGTATTGTTAAAACACACTCACCAGCATGGATGGCCTGCCTAGCTGTAACACCGGAGGGACCTGCAGAAATGAGGAGATTAATGTCAGTGGGCACAACTGTGCCATTGATACTGTATATGATACAGTGCAGTAGTACACCAGTTGCCTTTCACACGTCAGCTGCTGATATTGCCAATATCACACCTGCACAATTGCATACTATGTTGACAGCTACATACCACGGACACACCTTACACATGCATAAACTAACAGGGTACAGAACAGTCAAGTGTACATATGGCATATTACCTGTACTCTCCATGTCGTGCTGCTGTGTGGATCCAGCCTCCATCATGATGCAGGTGTATTGCTGTTGCTGTTCCGGGGCTGGAGCCACAACACTTAGGAGTAGCCCCTCCAGTCTGGTGAGGGTGGGATGTGTGGCCACCCCACCTCATGTGGCAACCTGTTGCCTGTGGATATCTGATGCACGCTGATGGACATTTCTGATTAAATCACTGCAGTGATGTCGTACCTGCTCATATGTCCTATTATGCGTGCCAATGTCATTTACCCTATGGACAAGGTCTTGCCACAGTGCAGCCCTCTCCTGCTGATTCTGGCTGGTGTGGGAAAACAGTATGTCATAATCCCACACCAGGCTCTGGTGTATCTCCTCATCTTCTGCTGCAGAGTAGGCGGGATTACGCTGACGCACCACGTCCCTGGAAGAGAACACAAACAGGATATCAGCCGACTATGTCAGCAATATATGGCACACATACTATACATGATACTCAACTGTAGTGATATACTACTACTCCCATATGTAGCATGTGTGTGTCTCTTGGTGGATACACAAGTACATGGCCAGATATCAGTGCTCAGCCAACACCTGTGCAACAATACCTGCCACATTCCATACAACATAGTAGCATGCCCCATTGGTCAGCACACTGCAACAGGTCCAATGCACAACCTCACTCTGGGGGTTCATACCAAGGTACTGTATGTAGAATGCCATCCACTAGTGTGATCTGGACACGTTACTCGGCCTGGATATACATATCGCACCACCACCACCACCAGCACAGTAGACTACTTTGATATGTATGTGATTAGACAGTTATTCACTTGTTAGGCCTGAGATGGTATCCATGGAGCCCACTGGGCCAGTGGAAGCCACAACCCACACTGCTGACCCCTTTGCGAATGCTTCCCACGGACATCCCAAAGATTGCATGGAACATGCACACACATTTCTAACCCAGACCCTATGCACAAAGGTTAGGCATCCTGTCCGGTGGACCCCAGCCAAAGGCAGATTGTATAACGATAGAAGGAGGCTACTGCAGGACAGAGCAGATTCACATTAAGGGAAGGCATCTGTGGTCAGCACTGGTAATAAGCTACGGTCTCTCATAACAACATCCACGGCCTACTCTGGGAGGGAAATGGCCACGAACACTATAGATAACCACAAGGCCTTCTTCAGTTATGTTACACATATGGACCAAATGCCTCAGATATGCTCTGAGTTAATACACACCTACTTAACATTCACCGAACACACAGATATTGGCAACATTCTTGCAGACAGGCTCAGTGCACATATCCCCCCTCCTTCTCCCCCACACTTAGAAATACTTATCACAGCTGAATGTAACCTCCCTGTCATCTCACATGTCCAGGTGAGGGCCGCCCTCAGCAAAGCAGAACACACAGCATCAATGTGACCTGATGGTATCCCTGGATGTGTGCTACGTGAACTCCAAGAGGACATACAACCGCATATAAGACTGATATTTAACCTTGGCCGTACTACAGGATATGTACCTGAACACTAGCATACAGCAACAGTGGTCCCACTCCACTAAGGAGGCACCTCTACTGACCCTGGGAACTACTGCACCATAAGCTTAACCAGCCTGGTCTGCAAAGCTATGGAATGATTCAGTATGGGACGCATATACAGCGATATTGGGTACCTGCAGACACTTGTTCCCAGCCAGTTTGCCTTTGTGATGGGCTGATCCTGCCTTTTGAACCTGGTTGACCTTTCAAAACAGTCACTACAGCCATTGATGAGGGCAACGCAATCCATACAGCCTACCTGGACTTGCCTAAGGCCTTCAACACAGTACTCCACTCAGGCATCATAGACAAGCTCATTAGCTTACATGTTACTACATATGTCACATGATGGGTTGCACACTGGTTGACATACAGAATCCATAATATCGATATTGTAGGAGCCATGTCAGACTCAATGCCAGTCACATGTGGTATCCCACAGGCCTCTGTCCTAGGACCCCTCTTGTTTGGCATTTATTTCTCAGATGTAAAAGCAAACATGTGCGGGTTGTGGATGACAAAGTTCCCAGATGACTGCTAACTAAGCGCCATAGTCATTACACCAGCTGACACACACATCCTACAGACAGGCCTCATTGCAACGGAAAACTGCTGCAGGATCATGGCCTAACACTGAATGACATGTAATGTATAGTCATCCCCTTTTGGTGGAACTACGTGCACACAACATATCACATGGACATACCTATAGATACAGACCTATGACACATATGGAGGGTTCACAGTATGCAGACTATTAACCTGTTACTTTTCATTACCTGTGTTTGTCGCAGCTGGTTGTGTTACCGCTACTACTGCTTCCTGCTGCTGCTGGCACGGCTTGATACTGTCACTGCTGACAGCTTCAACTTAGTGTGTGTACCGTGTGTTGTTGTTTGTGTTGTTTTTCTCTCTCTCTCTCTCTCTCTCTCTCTCTCTCTGTCTGCCTCCAGACAGTGCAATGAACGTATTGCATGTGTGGAGTGTGAGTACAGGATGCTTTTGTAGGTATCTGCATAAGTCCATGTGATGGCCTCTGCACCAATTGTAAGCCAGCATTTGCTAATTGCATGCAGCCAGTTGTGTACTGATTGCAGTTCTCACTGTGATTTCAGGACAGTGCTATAAAAGGGTATGTGAGATAGGCATTGCCCTTTCATATTGTAAGGGCGGGGACCATGCTGGTATGCTGTGGACACTGTTCTGTGAGTGTAAAGGTTAATATCTCTCTCATGATTCAGGCTGAGTTGTAGATTCACATTTCTCCATTCCTCTCTCCTGTTTCCTGTAGTAAGTGTGTATGCACACTGACACCTACAACTATATATATATATATATATATATATATATGTAAATATACATACATTTATATATGTACATTAACTGACATTATTACCTACTAGCTACCAACTAGCATGGCTGTTTCTGTTCACACACTACTATTATGGAAATCCACTAGTTCTGACAGTAAGTATGAATGACATGCTTTGTGTACTTCACATCCTACATTCCTACTATTACATGATATATTTATTTTAGCACAATGTTCTTGTATAAGAGACATGGCTTAGTGGTAGGTCATGCAGACTACTGTTTCCAAGGACCTGGGTTCGGGACTGACAGTGGGATTTTATTTTGCTTTTGAACTGACTACAGGACCTGTCAATCAGAGTGACTAAGGCACTTTTAAGCAGTTGTAACTGGGTTAGCGCTGGTTTGCGCGGAGCTCACGCATGCGCACTGGCATTCAGCTCTGCGCACACCCGCTTACAACCGCTTAACAGTGCTTACTCTGGCACATACCCGCGCTATTTTCTTTGAAAAAATGAAAATGGGGAGACAGGAAAGTGTTGAAAAAGGGGTCACAAAGAGGGTAAGACAGTAGGGAAACAAGCTTGGGTTTTGCAGGAGGGATGTAGGTAAGACCCATAGCTGCCCATTTCTTCATCAGCAACAGCTGTGCATATGTATGTAATTTGGTGTGACATTTGAAACCTTCCACCCCTGAGAGAGGTATCAGGACTACAATAATACTTGTACAGCCAATTGTAATTGATAGTTTCCATGTCCAGCAGACATGTGTGCGGAATGGGCAGCTATGTATGAGGCGTAATTTTTTTGTGGGTACAGAGTGCCTTTTTTTTTTTTTTTTTTTTTCAGGTGAGAGTGGTATGTCAGGTGAAGGAAGTCGGTATAGCTGGGGAGGTAGGTTGGGTAGGTCAACAGACAAGACAAACAAGATGCATACAGGGGCGGTGTATGACATGTGTGGGGGGTTACACAATTGGCAGTTGCCACTGTTCCTTCACTGCCCAGGACGGGGCTGTGTAGGCTGGGCAACAGGCATGCCCGTAAGTTGTGCCACCTGTGCCTCAAGCTGGCGTAGGGGCCCAAGAACAGAGTCCTGGATCTCCCTACGCACCACAGTCCGGACGCTACGGAGGGTGAGTGGTGATTCTCCTCTGGCCACACTTGCAGAGGGGGGACGGGCCCCATCCCCTGCAGTGCTTCCACCCGCAGGTGGCACAGGGCCACCGGAGGAGGGTCCAGACTGGGCACTAGTGCCAGGTGCACTTGCCAGCTGAGGTGGGAGAGGTGGGTCCGCTGGAACCCGCCTTCCCTGTCGTCCTATGTTTTGCATTATGTCATGACAGTTTGGGTTAGTAACATACAATACCATTCGCAATTAGTTGTAACAGCATGCATTAGTATTCCCATTAACCAAACACCCAGATATTCACACCATTGAACAGCGAGCATAACACATGCATAATTTGAACAGCAATACACAGTCCAACAACATGCAGGGTTGATTGATGGCAACAGGCCATCAGGTTTGGATGTATGAACAGGGCAGATGCATCAACGGACATGCAAATATTTATGACCCAACAGGACAAATGTCCAGGGGTGTTAATTGTGATTGCACATACCATTTTCACGTGGAATGGGTTATATGTGGTTATAGGGTGGGGTGAAGTAAATAATATTAACACCTTCGAATACCAATACATATGCTTTACATTTCTAATAGCTGCAGATATATACACACTACTGTTCTAACTACAGTTTCCTATATGATAACTACTTCAATTTGATGATAGGACTGTTACTGCTACATCAATATACATTTTATTGTTCTTCATACACGTTCATAGCTGGCTTTGTTCAGCTACATCATCCTGCTACATTTGCTTTATATAGCTATAGACAACTGTGGATGTTTGGTATTTCAGACAATCATACTATCTGCATATTGCAGACTGAGAGCAACATATCCAGATTTTGGGATACACATTCCAGCTGCAGCAACACTTTGAACACATTTCGCTGTTTGGTTCTGCTTGTCACATTCATTTCATTCTGTACTGACTGCAGTATACTTTATTCAGGGGTTATTACTACATTATTGGTGGATTCATAACTCTTTCTCACACTCTCTCACTTGTTTTCATTTTACTATTCAGGATGGTACTTACTTCTAGGCTTTATTGACATGTTTTACCTGTAGTTATTACAATCCTTTCCAGCAGTCTCACTTCTGTCATGTTTCAGTATTTCAACAGGGGTATATTTCACACATGTGATTTGCTCATCTTCTGCAGCTGTACTTTTCAGCCTGCTGCAGGTTGTGTACTATTATATTACAGGTGGGGCATCTTTATTTCAGACTTTATTTCAGACATTTTCATTTTTCTGTTCGGATTACAGACTGCAACACACTTTTGTAATAAGCAATACTTGCAAACACTCTTACACTGTTACTTGCACATTTTATTACTTAGTGACTACACTGCACTCTTTTGCTAACTGTCATACTTTTATATTTCTTTACAGCTACTGGGAGAGGATTACTGACCTGCCTGGTGGCGCAATCACACCAGCCTATCGCCATAGGCTGTGCGATTCGCAGAACGGATACCTGCAGCTGTAATATAAATTAAGTAATATTGGAATACACATCTCCATAATATCAGCTAGTTTAATTTCTTACATACATAATTAAATGTAACTTACTCAGTAGTGGGGCATTGGGCATTTGCCGGGCCTCCTGGATACAAAGGTTCAATTGGTCCTGCTTGCATCTCTTCAGGTCCGCATGGTGGTGATGGACCTGCTCACCAGTCCTTGGAATCCCTGTGGCACTGGTGAGATCATGAGCCAACCGGTCCCATGTCTCAGCCCTATATGCTCCCACAGGACCTGGCCCTGCATGAGTTGGGCCTCATGATTGTGGACTAGGAGCCAGATCATGTATCTGGACTCCTCAACGCCCCACCTCTGTGCTCGAAAGCAACTACCCTCACCTACTCCTGACATTCTGGCTGCAAGTTAGTTCTACAATCGTTTATGCTGTGTATTCCCGCCTATGGGGCTTATATATGCCGTTTTTCCTGCACATACCTGTGATTTGCCATTTTGGAATTGTATCAACTTCACAAAACCTGCTTTGTCATGCTCCACTTTGTATTCATTCCTATATATTTGCTATTACTGCATTCCTAGGTACTGCTGTCATGGCTTAGTGGTTCTGTACCTTGACTATGGTGCATAGTATCCTGGGTTCGAACTTGGCCACTGTTTTTTATTTTTTATGACTGTCTAGACAGGCTAGGGGGTGTGTCTGTGTAAAGGCAGTTTTGATACAGCTTGCTCAACGTTGCCCGTTGGTTAGCTTGTTGGCACGGTGCGCAAACGGGGTACACTGGTTTACGCTTCATTTGGCTGTTAGCACGCATATTACGCTCAGCTCAGCTTGGGGCACACAGTTTCAGCGTGTTAATCCACTGCTCACCTACGGGCACTCATTTTACACCTGTCAAACCACTGCTCACCTACGGGCACTCATTTTACACCTGTTAAACCACTGCTCACCTACGGGCAGATGCACTCACCTTGTTAAACTGTAGCTCAGCTATAGGCACATCTCACATTTTTTATTGTTTTGTTATCTTACATTTCTTCAAAATAAATGTACTATTTCATTACATTTTACATAAAATATGATTTTATATGTGTACATATTTGTCAGGGACTTGTTTCATGCTTATTTTACTAAAAATAAAAATTGATGTTGTAGGGGCTCGAACCATGAATGCCTGCTCTTCAGCTGACATCTCTACTGCTACGCTATTGCTTCTTGGCTTACTTTGCATATTTAGTTCTTATATGCTTTTCCACTGCCTGCTAACTGTGGCTGAGCTACGGGCACGCCCGCGCAAACGGGCGCACTCACGGGCAAACATCTTTACGATTTAAAAAAATATATAACATGTTCATTTATATATTTTATGTTCATAGTCTGTGGGGGCATGTATTGTGTTGTGTTTATTCACATTTCCATGGCCTCTGTCGTGGGTGTTTACTTTGGGCACTTTTACTCTTCTGGGGGCGTGTCTGCTTGCAGGGCTCGGCCTACGGACACGCCCCTACTGTCTTCCATGGACCGTGTTAGCCTTAGGTGTGATTCAGCATGCTCTCATGCATATGCATGACATGCTGACGTCACACCGTTTAACTGCAGCCTCCGTGTAAGCCATGTATCTCTTACACGGAGGCTTTGTGAATCCTGCCCTCAGACTGAAACTGCTACTGCTGTACAAATTATCATGAACCTGAAAACATGAATACATACATACATGCTTTAACTTTAAATAAATATTGAAGAAATAACTGAAACACATAGACAGTTGCAAAATTTTGCTCTGCATTGTTCCAGTTGCTGATGAAGTAAAGGAAGGCCTGCTTTAATGTTGAAGTATCCTTTTTATTGTTAGGCCTTTTAAACCTCTTTTTTTTATTTCTTGTGCAAGCTGATTTTAGTATCAAGTCCTTAAAATAACATTTGTATCTTTAACAATTATAATCTGATAGTATTGTTTATTGCCCTGACTTTATTTACATTTTTTCTGCATGAAATGCAGCTTTAACATCTATAAACTTGCAGTATTACTTGCTGTACTGACTCTATTTACCTGTTTTCTGCATGAAATGCAGCTTTAACATTTATAAACTGGCAGCATTACTTGCTGTGCTGACTTTACATTTTTCTGCATAAAATAAACATACATTTTTCTGCATGAATAAACATTTGCTGCTAATATGCTCTTGCAAGTCTGTAGACAAACTGATATTTTGCATTAAATTGAATTTTAACACAGCACTTAATTTTGACATAATGTAATTTTTCAAAATGGTATGTCACATTGGGAATGTAACAACAAGTCTGCTGCTATTTTCTTTCCAGGCTGATTGGCTTTATTTAAAAGTCAATCTCCAAAGGCTTGCTACTGATTGCAATTACCTTTGACCTTTTAAACCCCTTCTTCTTTCAGCTTTTCCCAGTTAGGGGTCGCCACAGCGGATCACATGTCCGGTCATGATTGGCAGTGGAGTTTTTACGGTGTCGAGTTGCCAGCCCGGCACCTGACCTTCCACAGAAGGCACACGCACACACTTGCACCTAAGGCCAATTTAGAGTGTCCAATCCACCTGCATCATGTCTTTGAGATGTGGGAGGAAACACACGCGACCACAGGGAGGACATGCAGACTCCACACAGAGAGCACCCCAGCCGAGGATCGAACCAGAATGCTTCTTGCTGTGAGACAACAGCACTAACTGCTGCACCACCATGGCCACTCTTTTGACCTTTTAAACCTTGATAGCATGAAAACTGTATTTGAATCTTTTGCAGAGGATTGTTTGTAACTGAAACTAAAATTCCTGTATCAAGTAACATATTGTGCCACAAATTTTTATGAGGATAACCTTTATACATATTCTGAAAATCTGGTATGTTACTGGCAACGGTAACCTGAGCTACAGCATACTTTTGATTACCCTTTAGGCTTGAACTTTGTACATTACTTACATTATTTGCCCAGTCATTAACCACAGTGGGCTGCCTTGTATTTGAAAAGCTAACAATATTTAAATCAGTAGCCTGTTTAACTTTATTGGAAACAACTGGCACTAAGCTTTTGTTTCCATGTCCATTATTTAGGAAACTGTTTTTTTTTTAACATACAAAAAAATAACATTTAACTGGTGAGACTGGTGAAGTCTGTTTTACTGCTGCAATATCAATATTTACAGGAAAATTTTATTTACTGGCATCTGATGTTTGCAAAAATCTGTTTCTGTCTTACCACTAAATGGGCAGCTTTATCTAAAGTCTTAGCTGTAGCAATTGCTTTTAACTTGATAGTTGTATCAAGTTTATGAATGTATTTTAAGTGAAAATTAAAGTAATAATGTGACTGTGCATTTTTGCACCTATATACAATCAGTTTTAACTGTTGAACATTTTACATTTGTCTCGTGACACTTAGATTTTAACATACTGTTCAGTGATTGAAACTCCACCCACTGTTTTACCATAACCGTTTCTTTAGCTGACCTAATTTAAATTTTTATTAGTACTGAATGCTGCAAGAATGTGCTATTACTGTCTACTTTTTTTGAGATAAATAGTAAACTATAATGTATTAAATGGATTACTGCGGTGGTGGTGCTGCGGTATCATCGTCGCCTCAAAGTTAGATGTTGCCCGTTTGATTCTCAATTAGAGTGTCTTCTGTGTGGTGACATGCGTGAATGGGCGTTCCTTCATTGAAGGTTGTGCGTTAGGCCCGGCAAGCCAGCACGTAAAAAATCTACTGCCAATCATTAGCGGACCGGAGTTCTGCTGTGGCAACCCCTAACCAGGAAAAGCAGAAAGACACAACAAATGTATTAAATGGATTGCACTGTCTTCAGTTCAGTTTGCTAGGCTAGTTGTAATCTGAGCTGATATGCTTGGCAAACTGCCATTTCCGTACATAACATATATAATCTCAAACTGATTGCATTAAGTACTCTTTTATACATAGGGTCTGAATTTTTAACTGTGATGTCACTTTTACAATGTAGTATTGACTTTAAATTTTACATTCTGTAAACTAGCAAACATTATCTTTTCTCTGTCTATGTTATGATATTGCTTATGCATTGTAACACTTTAATACAAAGGTCTTAAACAAACAATACAAAAAAAATATTTGCCAAACTGTAACTGCAAACCCTTTATTCTGCTAATTAATTTGATTGCTAGTTCTGATATACCTTACAAGACATAGAGACATACAGTTACCATTTTTTTCTAACTGACCACACCCAATATGTCTTTCTGAGCACTTCAGCTGTGTCAGTTGAACTGGAATTTATTCTATTTTTAACCCATAAAACTGCATGTTTCTGTCATAACCAATTCTTTAAAATCTGTACATTTGTGCATATCTTTTTTACTGAAATCTAAACCAGTATATACAGAGCTATTACACTTTGAACTGGTAGCTGCCGTAATGTTTGACTTTTTAAATTCTGACAAGACCACACTTGTATCTTCTAGATGTGCAACTGAAATTGATTTCTCTGTAAATAATTAAATAACCTTAAACCATGACAGATTAATGCTCTGATCTTTACAGCAAGCTATGGAATGTATTTTTCACTTAGCACTGAAGTGTGTTCTTCAGTTACAAAATTTGCACTTTGATTCCTCATCTCTTTTTAGTGCAATGTGAACTTAAGACATTGCGTGTTTTGTATGTAGACTGTGTTGACATTTGTAATACTGCAACATACTTCTGTATTCTGAATTGTATATATTATATTCTGAACATCTGTACGTGAAACTATACTACAACTGGAATTATTATGTTGAATTGCATGTGCTGAAGCATGTACGTTTAAACTGGAGACCATACTAACTTCTGAGTTATTAAATTGCTTCTGTGATTTTAACCTTTTGTGTTTAGACATATTTAACATTTTTAAACTAAAAACCTTTAACTTTAAGAGAACATTTTTGGGTGGTGTGACCCCCCCCCCCCACCTATTGTAAACATTGGAAACCATAGACATGGATACTTACAAGCTGAATGAATAACTCTTTCCAGAAGATAATATATACCCAAACTATGTGGGGGGCTAAGCCCCCCACACACCCCAATTTCAGGAGTTGTGCCCCCCACACCCACTCTTACTCTTACTATGTATACTAACTCCAGGATTGCACTGCAGTGGGGGACAGGGCATATACCTTTCAATGAAATGAGTTTCAGTCAAATGAGTTTTCAGTGAAGTCAGCTTTCAGTGAATTGTGCTCAGGCAACTGATTTTCAGTGAAATGAGTTTTCAATGAAATGGGTTTCAATGAAGTGTGTTTTCAGTGAAACAAAGTAGACCCATATATATATATATATATATATATATATATATATATATATATATATATATATATATAAAACTAAATCACAGAACAGTTTTGTTGAAAAACATTGCCGCTAACAGTCGAATTCCAGACAGCCGTGTGGTAGAGATGTTGAATTAAAGAAACTGGGTTGACATTCGCATTTTTTTTTTTAATTTATTTATTGTAACATTTGCACACAGCCCAAAACCACAAAGTCTGTAAGGGTCTAAACAAACACAAACATCTACCTGTTTGCATATTTTTGCAGGAAAGCAAGCCCCCCTGCACCCTCCATACCCCCTGCAAATTATATATACCAACTCCGAGATTGCACTACAGTGAGGAAAAAGGGTAACTTTCCTGATCCTCAGTGTACTGTGATCTCCATTCTAAAGCTTCAACAGCAGACTTCATAACATTGACTTCACATGCATGAATGGTAGGCTCCGTTTGTTCACATTAATTCATTATACATGCTACAACAATTCAATCAGTCTCGTAAATGCTTTCGGTTAAATAAAATCCCATGCACTGCAATTCAGCAAAATGAATGTAAACCTATATATATATATATATATATATATATATATATATATATATATATGTGTGTGTGTGTGTGTGTGTGTGTGTGTGTGTGTTTGTGTGTGTATTAATATAGCTGACTGTATAAGGATTTACCTGCAACTTGGTGATGCTTATAAACCATTATATAGTCAACCATATTAATAATATTAGCAATAGGTTCAAGGGACTAAGTGTAATTACACACATCCAGCTTTTCTCTCTGACGATTTTATCTTGACTTTCCCTGATACCACATATCAGACTTCCTATCTTTCAGTCCTCAGTTTTTCCTGAACACTGACCATCAGTATACAGAAGTCCTCCATCAGGGATTCCTCCATCATGATGGACAAATTCCTGAAGGTAATGAGATGCATCCTGTTTGGGGTCTCTGTAATTAATCTTCTGTAAGACAGCCATGTGGAATTTTATCTCACAGGAAAAAATCTTTCTGGAATTGGCTGCAGATAAACATGGAGGGAATCATTTGTGTATTGTTTGTTGACGTGTTTGCTTGCTTACTGTTTCATTACTAGATTGCTGGTCTGGTTTTGGGGCCCATTTCAACTACATGCCAAACAAACAATCCCAATCAAAATCAAGAATGAAAAATAATACAAACTATAAGCAAACGGCATGCAGAAGATACAGCAGTATTGTAGCAGAAGGTACAGTATACGTGAGTGAATATGAAGATAGTCATAGTACAAAATAAATATGTAACTGTGCACTTTTTCAGTAAATGTGCAAAATTCAATTCATATGCAGAAATCTAAATGAAATGTCTTCATATGTATTGGCTTATGAGGTTGCCCTTTCAGCCATTATCATGAAAGCATGTGCATATGGCTTCTTAGTGAGGGTGTTCTCTCAGTATTTTTTTTAAGTTTACCAAAATCTGCTGCTTTCGTACTTCATTTAGGAGATGGTCCCATATGGCAAGTCCTATTCTAGAAAAGGCTTTTTTTCTCAAGGCCAGGTAAGCACAAAGTTTTCATCTTGTCTGTTTCTGTAGGCTTGTTCTTTAATAGAAAGTTTAACCCTCAGAGGTGAGTAGTAAAAACTTAGCTTCATTACTTTATATCAAAGTTCCCAAGAGAAGGTTAGCCCTGCATAACACTGGAAACCATTTGAGGCTCTTGAGGTAACTATGGTATATGCATGCATCAGCCCATAAGAGGAGTCTGCATGTTTAGTTTACAACTGTCAGTATATTTTGAGTATTGTGTGAAGAGTGAAAGCTAAAAATGGAGGTCATGTTATTATTATGGGAGACTACACAACAAATATGCATCTGTGGTATGCAAGTAAAATATATAACGAAAGCTTGTAGTGCAGTGAAGAAAGATATCCAAACCTAGAAAAAGTAAAAGCCAAAAAGAAAAATCTAGCAAAGCTAGACTTTTCACTGTGTGATTCGATAATTTATCATCTCAGAGCACAGAACAAGGTAAACATGAAATAGTTATGATAATATACATAAAGGAAAAATAATCAAATATAAGCCTCTTCTATTAGAAGTGACATAGGATATATGCAAATGACCTTTTAAGGACATCAGGTGTTCCCACTATATGGCGATTCTGAACATCCATGACTTTTTTTTCTTTTTAAGTCTATTTATGGATAAATTCAGGCCAATAACGCCAAACCCCACTAGCTGCGGACATGCATGTTTCAGCCTTGTTATGACATCATCAGCACAGCATAAGAGGAATGTTTGGCTAACCTTTAGAAACACAGGGTTGTCATAAACAGCTGATAGCCATAACCATTAGGGTGTCTGCAAAAAGCCTTTCCATGATAACTTTCCATGGATTTGCATATGAGACTAGAGAGACTTATGGGTCTCTAGTTTCCAGGGCCAGTAGATGGCCCACCTTTGTGCAGCGGGATGACTATTGCTGTTCTCCATTCATGAGCCATGAAGCCTGTATGGAGGCTACAGTTAAGCAGCATTTCCAAAGGTCCTAATAGGTCATGCTCCATGCTATTTAAAAGGCATGCTAGGATATTCTTTGGGCCCATTGATGCAGTGTTCCTGGCCTTAGAGAGAGCATTAGTGACCTGATAGCAGGTGTAGTTATATTTGATGGTATTTCCCAAGGGAAGTTTGAGATGGATCATGGAGAGAGAGTTAAACTTGGAATTTGTCAGCAAGTAGGTTTGTTATATCTCCTAGCTCAGTATAGGTGGCTCCATTTACAGTGAGCTCTGCACACAATTGTGTATTGCCTTTGAGGCTGTAAACATAGCTAAATAATGCTTTGTCGTTGTCCTTGGACTGGGAGGCCAAATGTACCTCAAATTTGGCTTTGGTAGACTATATTTGTCCTCTGAGTTCATTATTTAGTTTGATGAGAATGTTTTTATCATGCTGGGTGCTGAACCTCTTAATTTTTGCCATGATTTTCTTCCTTCTGTTATAGAGCCTACTGATATTTTAATTCCACCAGGTGGCTTGTTTTTGAGTTAGTTTCCCATGGGTACCTATACACACACACACACACACACACACACACACACACACACACACACACACACACACACACACACACACACACGTTAGGCTAAGCAGGTAAATAAAAGTAATAAGCATTTTGCATACTGTTATAGAAGAGAATTGATAGCCAAAGCACATATATTTTCTTACTGAAACTGTACTGGCAAAGAAAATTTATAAAATAGAATCATTCCCCAGGAGAGAATTTGAGTGCATCAGGCACAATGTTGTTGATAACTATATGAGAAAACCGAAATACATTTTGATTTTTAAAATATCTGTTTACAAAGCTGGAAGCTGTAATGTATGCCAATACTTTAAGAAAAAAAAAAAGACATTTGGATGCTCTATTGAGTGGGAAATTGTTTTGCATGAAGGGTTTTGCAACATGCAGAGCCAAGAGAGCTATTTAATTGTGACACTGTGCTCATGCACAGCTTTATAGTTCATAGGTTAATAGGTGTAGGCCAATGGCCCTGGAGCCTTTACAAGCCTAGCCGATAGATGTGCCCTGGCATCATGTCGCCATTAGTTCCCGGTTCCTCTATCAAGTAGAACCACTGGAGTGATCTGCAGAGTGAATTTTCTATTTCCCATCCACTCATTGAGATTTCTCTTGAAATGGACCAGTGGGGTGCTCTGCTTGACATGTATGGGAAGTATATTCTAGAGCATGAGCAGTCTCTGGGTTATGAACCTGTCTCTCCAGCATGTTCTGTTGATTGTGGTAATGAGGTTGAGGTCCCTGGAGCATGTGGTGCGGAGAGATTGGGATTTCTTTAGGTGTAACATTTCTAACAGAGCTGGGTCAGACATGACTTTGTAAGTCAAGCAGAGATCGCCTCTTAATAGATGATATGAGACAGAGAAAAGCTGGAGTTTTTTTAGTCTGTCCATGTACGGCATGTGTTTAAGGCCTAGGATCCTCTTTGTGAGGTACTTTTGTCTCCTTTCCAGCTGTTGCAGGTGTTTAGTGAGGTACATGCCAAATGGGGCATTATACCCGATGACTGGTCTAATGAGGGAAGAGTAGAGAGAGATGATGACCTCTTTCTTCCTGGATGCAAAACCCTTGGTAATGAGATGTGCCACATAGAAAGACTTTCTGACCATAGTGGCAATGTGGTGGTCGAAGGAGAGGTTGCTGTCAACCTGTGTCCCCAGATCTCTTATAACACCTTCAGTGTTCAGTTGGCTACCATCAATTTGTTAATTAGTGGGAACTGAGTTTTTCCCAAAGGGAATGACAGTGCATTATTTGGCATTAAGCTTAAGGCCATGGTTTCAACACCTGTTGTTGGTCTCAGTGATGCCCTTTCTGTAGGATGTCTACATCACTAGGGAGTTAATAATGGTTCCCAGCTTACAATCGGCGAACTTGGTCAAACAGAGTCCCTCCGTATTGGCCTGGACTTCTGAGACGTAGATGTCAAACAGGAGTGGAGCCAGGACCGATCCCTGTGGGACTCCACTTGTGACTGGTCAGCAGTCTGACTTGAAGTCTGCTACTTTCACACTGTGGGTTCTATCTGTGAGCCAATTTGCAACCCACCTTGTGATATAGGGGTTGATGACTAGTTTGGTGAGTCTGTCAATAATTACTGAGTGGAGAATGGTATCAAAGGCCTTGGCCAGATCGAGGTAGGCTGTATGAACTGCCTTGCCCTCATCCACAGCTCAGGTGGCTGACTCAAAGAAGTCAACTAGGTTGAGCAGGCATGATCTCCCTTTCATAAAACCAAATTGCATGGGATCCAGGGTTTGGAGATTCCCTATACACTTGTTAATTAGTCAGAAAAAAGGCTTAGAAATTCAGAGTAAAATCACTGAACTTTTCCATGAAATGCAATCATTTGCTGAGAAGGATAAATTTTTAGCTGTATTAAGGTATGCATATCCTTATATTAAGTATTATGACTGCATAACCATAAAAAGGATTGTATATGGGAATTACACTTTAAGTGGGGTAAATGAGATTGGGTCTTACTGCATTTAATATTTTATCCCAGCATGAAATTTATGATTAAAGTTATTATATAAGCCCAGAACATTAAGGTAATTATGATATATAGTTTGGTTTATCTGTGAATTCTGAACTGCTTACTTGTTGCTTACATATGACAGAGGACCCCCATTAAATGCTAAGTTCCCTTCAAATGACTCCTGAAGTAAGTAACAAACAGTTTTTACCAACAATCAGTAATATGAACTGTCAAAGTGTGATGCCAGGTAGGGCATGTTAAGAGATATTAGAATCATAGATGAATAACAAGAGCCAGAAACAGTTATTATGCTATACAATTTTTTCTTATTAAGGTCAGTTATATTTTAATAAAGTGGGTATAATAATATGTTCCTATATCTGTTTCACTTTTGGCCAAACTATGTTAAAACATACAAGATCATGTTTATTTGCTAACTTTACTGACATTAATCAAACAGTATTTCATACTGAGACAAATAATCTGATAAAAGAGGTAATAAAATACATTACAGATGAGCTAATGTTACTGGTGAATTTATTTTCTGACTTTTGGTGCAGTCTGTTCCTGAATGGAGCCATCATTATAACTAATGTCAGATTAATATGTGCATCTGAATTGTTGGGTATGAAACTAAATCATTGGCAGCATTTCTGTAAAAAAGGACATTTGTGTGTAGTGGCAAAAAATGTTTTGCAAAAGTGGGAAAAGGCAGGCAGCCAAGAATATTATTAGATCCCTACAGTTTTATAGCTGTTGTGAGGGATAATAGTCTAGATGAGTGAAGTAATAAAGAGTTCTAAGATAGAACATATTTAATGTGAATATGAACATTTTGAAAAACAAGCTGACAAAATGGGAACTGTCCCTCTGTGATTACAACCATATGGTCAGGGTTGTTAAAAAAAAACTTGATCCAAGGATAACATTTGAGAAGAAAAGTGTGCCTGGATATACTTTATAGGAATCTGTTGCATGTAGTACAGAATGTAATACTGACGTACTCCATTCCAGAAATGACATAAACCTTAAAAGTACAGCACGTTGCCTCACGGTGCTGTAACATATCGGCTTAATGCATAAACCAAGGAGGACAGGGAAAATTAAAGCCATACAGCTAGGTGAGATAGGGGTGGGAGGGTGCGTTACCTTCCCAGGAGTATCACAATGAAGATTAGTGGATGTTCAGGGTTTCTGTACAGCTGTACAAGTTGTGACACTCTTCCTAAACAGGAACTGCATTATACACTGATAAATCAAAAGAAAGAAAGAAATGTCATGTATGCTGCATTTATGTTAAGATGGGCATAATTATTATAGCTAAGTTTAAAACAGATTGGAGTCTGCTTTCTCCAAGACTTGTTGGGTTACAGCTTAGCAAGGAACTAACTGGCTGAGCTCAATTGCTTGGGAATTTAACATGATAGAAAAATTAATGTATGCGTTTTTTTACAAGACACACGTCCCCCCTGCATCCCCAGACTTGCACAAACAAAAAGAAGGGAAAAATGTCCCAAAAAAAAGGAATCATTATCACATCGTACTAAACCTCACCAGCAGTGGTGTCCTGTTGAAACTATTTATAAATCGCATCAGTACAGGATTCCTATGGAAAACACTTACAAACCATCCCTGCAGTGGTGTCCTATAAAAAACACTTAGAAATCACACCAGCAATGGTGTCCTATGGAAAACACTCCCAAATCATACCAGCAGTTGTGTTCTATGGAAAACACATACAAGCAACAACAGCAGTGTTGTCCTATGGAAAACACTTAGAAACCAAACCAGAAACTGAGTCATACAAAAAAAACTGCTCCAGTAATGGTGTATTATGGAAAACACCTACAGACCACATTAACAGTGGTACCATGTGGAAAACGCTTAGAAACCACGCCAGCAGTTGTGTCCTATGGAAATACTTAAAAAACACTCCAGCAGTGGTGCTGTACGGAAGACATATGCAAACCACACCAGCAGTGGTGTTCTACAGAAAACACTTAGAAACCACACCAGCAGCCATGTCCTATGGGAAACACCTTTAAACCACTCCAGCAGTTGTGTCCTATAGGAAACACCTGCAAACCACTCCAGTAGTTGTGTCCTATGGGAATCACCTGCAAACCACTCCAGCAGTTGTGTCCTATGGGAAACACCTGCAAACCACTCCAGCAGTCATGTCCTATGGGAAACACCTGCAAACTACTCCAGCAGTGATGTCCTACAGAAAACACTTAGAAACCACACAAGCAGTCATGTCCTATGGGAAACACCTGCAAACCACACCAGCAGTTGTGCCCTAAGGGAAACACCTGCAAACCACACCAGCAGTCATGTCCTATGGGAAACATCTGCAAACCACTCCAGCAGTAGTATCCTATGAAAAACACATACAAACAACACCAGCAATGGTGTCCTATGGAAAACACTGAGTTGAACTTTAAGAAAAAGAACCTCATCTAGTTTGTACTCAATAATAAGCAAACAAGCCTTTCAGTCTACCTAAGGGAGTATTATTTCAGTCTGTTTGTAAGAAATTGCACGGCACTGCAGTCCTAAATAAAAGTATGAATGCAATGTTCTTCACTTTTCCTGTTTTCAGAAGTCTTGCAATATATACACCTTTACAACATGTTACCTCTTATTCCTCTTTCAGGTTTCCTGGTAAGACTAGACTTAAGTGATGCTTATCATCACTTCACTATTCATCCAGATATCAGCCTTTTTTAAGGCTGTGTGTGTCTGGATCAGATTATCAGTTCTCTGCCTTACCCTTTGTAGTTTCCACTGCACCAAGAACACCAAGAGGGACGTGTCTGTCTCTGATTATAGCTCATTGAAGGCTATAACATATCCACTTTTTTCATATTAAGACAACTTACTTATCTTTGAGTCTTTTTCAAGGTGTGAAGAATCTTTATTTGATGAGAGATCTCTTGTCCAAAATGGGATTTCAAGAGAACAATAAGAAGCCTTTCTTGACTCCCTCACACAGGATTGTCTTCCTGGGATGTCAACTAGACACCTCACTTTAAAGAGATTTTCTTCCATAGAAAAACATAGATCTTTATCTAGATCTATTTCTAAGGTTTTCCACTCAGACTTTGGTCACTGTGAGGGAATACCTCAGGATTTTGGGTTTCATGACTTCTATGATTCTCATGATATCCCTGGCAAGACTCCACATGAGAAAGATATAGTGGTATCTGAAATCTCTTTTGTCCCAACATCAACACCCTTTATCTTTTCAGATCTCAATGCTGAGGTTTGTCAGAAGAGAAATCTTTTGCTGGAGACAATAGCTATCCTTAAAATAAAGTCTCCCCTTCTTCCTCCCTGCTCCAAAGCAGTCAGTCACCAAAGATGCTCCGGATTTTGCTTGTGGAGCAGTTTCTGGAGGGATAAAAGTGCAAGGGGGTGTGGCACACCAAGGACAGACATAAGCAAAAAAAATAAATAAATAAAAAGGAGATACCTGCTCTAATCAAGACACTCGACTCTCTGAGCTACATTTGGTCCCAGAACCTCTTAAAGCGGTTGCAGACAATACCACAGGTATGTGGTAGATCATCAAGAAGGGGGTACCAGGTCGTACCATCTTTGAAGATTAGCCATGTCAGTTTGGGATTTAATACAGTGTATTTATACAGGCATCCTACATTCCATCAGAGCAAAACTGTTTAGCAGACAAGCTGAGCAGGACCAGGTCAGATGTTCACAACTAAATTGGGAGTCTTCAAACATTTGGTCCACCTGTGGGGATTCTTCAAGTAGATATCCTTGCCTCCTCTTTGAGCAATAAAATGGCAAAATTCAGTTTCAGGACTCCATGAGAGAAGGCATGAAGACAGATGCCTTTTCTTTTCTTTGGACAGCAATGTTCCTACATGCCTTTCCACTAATACTCAAGGTACTGCTGAAGATTCAGAAGCAATCTCTGAAGATCACTGGGGTCACTCCCTTCTGGCCCAGTCAACTGTGGTCAGTCAACTGTTGTTCTTCCTCCCTTTGGAAATGTCCAGTTGCAACTACCATAAGATTCCTCATAGTCTGGATCTACTCGCACATGACCAGGGGTGTTTGATACACCCCAATATCAATCATCTTAAAATGACTCTCTGGATGATAGAGTCTTAATTCCTTATAGGCACCTGTAAACCGAGGATGTGCAGCAGGTACTACTGGTGGAAAGGAAGTCTGCTACTAGAAAATAATATATTAGCAAATGGAAAAGGTTTTCGAGTTGGTGACAGCAACATCACCAGCACCCATTCAGGGCTAGTTCTCTGGTTTTACAGAATTTGAGTAAGTTACTATCCTATGGTCTTTCTTATTCCTCTGTCTAGATTCACTTAATGGCAATTTCAGTATGTCTACCCATGGGTCCTTCTCTTTGTTTGCTCCATTTGAGGTTCTTAATATGGAAAACAGTTTTACTGATTGTCAAAACAGATACTTCCAAATGGTTATCTAACACTACTACTGTTTGTTACTACTCACAATAGCAAGTCTATTCCAGGCAGTGTCAAGGCTCACTCTATCAGGGCCTCAGCTTCATCTACAGCATTTTGGAAAGGGCTGGATACCTGAAGTATTCTAGAAGCTGCAACCTAGTCCTCTGTACATATTTTTACTAAGCACTTTAAGCTTGAATCCTTCTCTAGGTCTACATAAATCTTTGCTCGGACCATCCCTCAGGTGCTCCCAGATCCCAGAAATATACTCAGCTATGGTAATCTACCCATATAGCTATGACTACTGCAGCAGTGATCAATATGAAGACCATAGTATAAGTAAACTTACCATAACAGTAGATGTTCCAATGATTCCTGCTGCAGTAGCCACTGCCTCCCTCCAGCCTCCTTGTTTTTTGGTGTGTTGTTTTATGTCAGGGTGTGGACATTTATTATTTGTAGTTCCTAGAATTGTCCTTTCAGGGCTCAGCTTTCCTCTCTCTGCTGGTAGGAAAGCTCTGAAGGGTTTCACACCCAAATTTGTTTTTAGTCACCTCAGTTCAAGCAGCCTGACTGTTTGGATGTGTTGAAGTTGGAGGCTGGACGGCCATTATATCTTTGGACAGATTATAATCCATATTGCTAATGCGACTGCAACAATGATCATTTGAATATCTATTGTTATGGTAAGTTTAACTTGCACAATTGTAGTTTTCCCCAATAAGATTCCAGAAGTTCATGTGATATTCCTTTTTTCCTGTTTAATAAATTATCATTAACATTCTCACATTTATCTTTTCTGAGCTCTACAACAGTTATTATCTCATTTACATTTTTTGCTGTATTTCATTTCCATAAATATAAATTCTGTCTTCTCTCCCCTTCTGTTCCTTTTTGTGATTTCTTTCCAAATATCTTTCTTAAGACATTCATATGCTACAATATCACAGTCTATCTTGAATGTTCTTAAAACATGTATCATGGTGCATTATATTTATACATGCCTTGAATTTTTCAACACCACACTAATATACTATCCATTTCTTTAATCATTTTTGGAGGAGTTTGGGTCAATTATCTGAGAGCTGGAAACCACTGAGACATTACCTCATTCTTCCACCTGCAGGAATTTAAAACAGCTAATTGGAAAGTTATGGTTTGCCAGCTTTCACGTCACCTTTCCCATGAATTATACTATCACATGAACAACGCATTTTGGTTTAATAAATAATTAGAATAAGTTCATTTAGTTACACACCATAATATTTTGTAAGAAGTGCCATGTGACTCACTTCAGCATGTGAGACACCCTGTATGGTCTTCGATGTCAGGAACAGTGAAGTCAGTAATTAGCATTATATGAGATGATGGGAAGCAAAGCTCTATCTAGATTTTTGAGCTACTTTTTTTCTAAAACTTTTCCTCCATACCTACAAAAATGAAATTATTTTATGAAGTTCTAAGTTAAGACCACCAGCATTAAAAGAGAGTCCCAAAATGTCAGGTCTTTTCCCTAATTATTTTCCACTTTGATCCTACCCTGGAGGTAAAAATTGCCAGCTATGATGCTGTGGGTAGTAGCCACATCCAATGTGGGTGAACCTCATACCTGTGGCTGTGTGTGCTGTGGGTAGTAGCCACTTCCAGTGTGGGTGAACCTCATACTTGTGGCTGTGTGTGCTATGGGTAGTACCCACATCTAAACTAACTGTCTCTATTGCTGTAGCCCAGAGCATGTACAGGGCCATAGTACAGAAACAGGCTAACAAAAGCCCAGTTCTTGCTGATCTGAAAGGTGTTTCATGTGGTCTTCTTGATGACCTTCAGGAGTGCATGAGCCACATATGCAGCATTATGGACATGTTACACATGAAGCAGGTGTCCCTGTAGAGCCAGACATCACTGTAGATCTGCTTCCCATTCTCTGAAGGTGATTTCCATCATGGAAAGGAAAGGCTTTGCCAGTAGTGCCACTGTTTTCATCTCAGCATCCAGTCTTGAGGGAAGTACCTTATGATGTGGAATTCTGAATGAGCATGGGGAACAGTTCCCATTCATGAATCACCTCTTTGTCTATCAAATCCTACCATGGTCCTGCAAAATCTGCAGAAGCTATGTGTTTCAGTACACCCACACTTAAATCACACTTCTGTACTACAAGGCACACCCAGCTACATCCAGACATTAAAAGCAGACCAGGTCAAACACACATTTGATGATGACAGTTTTCATATAGGGCATAGTTGAAGGCATTCTCTGCCATGATGTGGGGATATCTAACAGGTGCTATTAACCATGGCCCTGAAGGCATATCCTGCATAATCAATAAGATATCTCTAGATAAAGTGACCCTGAGTGTATAAGCTGCATGTGTGCCATATGTGGTAGTTAAGGGCAGTGCCCAGGTGTCCTGAAAATAAATTGTATGCATTGCTGACCAGCTGACAGTTGATAGAGTAGAAACCCTTATAGTTAATAGACCGTTGTTCCTGTTCCCCAGGACAACACGTTTCAACCAACCTTGTAGTATAGGGGTAGCCTATGGCCACCACTAGCACCGGAAACTTGGCTATGTCATAAAAAGCACAAATGCTGGATATCTTCCCTATGGTATGAGGAAACCACATATGCTCCTGTATATGCTGCAGTGGGACAGCTGTGACCTAGTTAGCATTGCCACCTATTCATTTTTTTCCAGACTAAAAGAAATCAAACTGATTGTCTGGTAGTCTGGAAAACACTACAAACTCTGGTATTTTCTTTAAAAAAAAAAAAGAAACAGACTATTGGAGTTTGTTAAATTGTCAGATTTACTATGCCTTTTTACAAAAAGTCATAGTAAATTAGCAAAAAAAAAGCATCACTAATGGAGATGAGGTGTTCCTCCTCACCTGACGTGACAATGATATCAGGAAACAGGTGGAAAGTGTGCATGGATGGGGAGGAAATAGGTGAGGATAAGGAAGATGTGAGGAGATGAGGCCTTAGACCAGTTTTGGCCACAACAAAAGGTGGCAACCCTAGACCTAGTGGAGTGTCCTTGAGGCAGATGCCTGGGATAAACCCACCATGTCCCATATTAGTCATTGAAACCCATAGTAGTGGGGCAGGGTTGGGTTACAGAGACATTATCTGCATATTTAGAAAAAAGATTAAGACCTTTGGTCTCTGAGACTTGCTCAATTCTTAAGGACACTTATGATCTGTTAGAGAGTTTGTATAAATATTCCACAGACCTAAACAGAGTTCTGGTTTTTGTGACTCTGGATGTGAAAAATCTTTTCACTTCCATACCGAATGCATTCAGTCTGGAAGCACTTAGGAACATTATCAATACAAGTTAGAAGTTCAGTAGTAATGATGAAATCTTATTATGCGCCATTATGGAACTTATATTGACACACAATGTATTCAAGTTCAGAGATCAGCTTTACTTACAGCAGTGGGGGGTAGCCATGGGCACCCCCTGCGCTAATACGTACGCAAATTTGGTTATGCTACACTGGGAGCAAACCTTCCTATTTAATCATGACTGGTTTAAGAAGGTTAGTCTATATAAAAGATTTGTGGACGACATACTGTTGTTTTGGCATGGTAGTAATGAAGAACTCTTGTCTTTTGTGCAGTACATGGAATCTACTACAGAGTTCTTGAAGTTCACAGTTAGTTCTTCTTTAAACACTATAGATTTTCTAGATCTAACTATATATAGAGGACAACAGGGGAACATAGAAACTACTGTCTTCAGGAAGGAGGGTTGGAGGAACAGCTTGTTACAGTACAATAGCATGCACCCAAGATTTGTGTTTGATAGTATAGTGAAAAGTCAATTCACCAGAGTTAGAAGATTATGTAGAACGGAGACTGAACTTCATAAGCAGAGCCACTTCCTATTAGAATGTTTTGCTGAGAGGGGTTACGACACTGAGAAAACAGAAACCATTAGGGACTATGTCTTGTATGGCAAGAAAACATAATATAGTGGAGTCAGAACACACAGACATTTGAGTTGTGCTAAGAAAATTTTCGATAACTCTAAAGTGAGATTAAACTTTAGATACACTAGTGACATCAAACACATTAAAAACATTGTACTCAAGAATTGGCATATTCTATTGACGGACCAACGAATTATGAAGTTGGTAGGTACTACACCCTCCTTCACCTTTCGTAACAGCAAAAATCTCAGCAGATTACTCTGTATAGAACCCAGCAAGACTATCAGACCCAATACTTCCAAGGGCAACACTCTTGGTACATTTCCTTGCCAGAAATGTAATATTTGCAGCTTAATTACACAAGAGCAACCATTCACACATCCAACATTGTCTTATAGTTTTGTACCATATTTTACAGCAACATGTGAGGACAGGAACTTGATCTACCTGGCCACTTGTGAAACTTGTAGTGCGTTCTACGTTGGAATGACGACCAGGTCATTGAGGGAAAGGGTACAGGAACATGTTAATGAGATCAGGAAGAGGGATATGAAAAATGCCCTAGCGAAACATATCACAGCCAATCTGGGACATTCTTTTGTGTTCAGAATTCTACAGAAGGTCATACCCAATGCGAGGGAGGGAGACATTTTTAATGACCTAGAACAAGTAGAACTCTGTTGGATTTTTAAACTCAAAGCCCAGTATGAGCCAGGACTAAATCAATATGTGAGCATTAGGGCTCCTTTGAAAGCACGTACACTCAAGTAAGATGTATTTTACTAACACAGGATGAATAAGTTATCCTTCTGATAGAGACTTAGATTCAGAGATTCTCTACCTGTTAGTGTTTAGGTGCTTGGACCCTAGCAAGCTTCACAGATGTATATTTTGTGTACATATTTTTGTATATTTCACCAATTCGACACATTCATATTTATGCTTAGTTTCATGTTATATTATTTGTAGCATAGTACATACTCTTACAGCACAGTATATACAACCTCTTCATTACTCGCTCAAGCTTTACATTTACAACCTAGCCATTTTTGGCACTTTTGATAGGCATATGGTTAGATTTTTGACTTTTTTTTTTTTTCAAAAGATTTTTGACTTTGAAGTCACCTTGATTAGTGACCTATCATCAGATTTAACAATGATGCGTGTAGTCACCTTAGATAGATTCAGCGAATATTACCCAATAGCTAGCTTGGATGATCACTATGGTTCTTCATCACCCAAGTCAGTTTTGAATAACCAGATTTGACATCAACATGCACATGCCTCTCATACATTAATCCTCTTTGATGACAAGTCTCTAAGACATATTTTTATACACATTAGGAGGTCTCACTTGTTTATCTCCAGTTCTGATGAATTTACACTTTGTATCTTCGGATGCTTATGATTTAGTTATTTTTGAAGATATTCCAGACGGCTTCGCCTGGGTTTTGACATTCTTTCATGTACTTCTCTTGACACACATTTATTTGCGTTTCATTGTTTCATATATCTCATCAGCTTCACGAGTGTTGGCTAGTGTCAGACGAATTGTTTTCCAGCCAAAGTGCTTTAATATTTTTAATATTTTTAATATTTGTAATATTTGATATATGCAAGAATACATTATGATTTGTTGTGATATGTTCTTCATGATTTTGATAGGGAGCCTTAACAAGTTTATACTAGCTTCCACATGATTTTTATGTAGACATCCATTTACTCATTAGTCTTGCTACTCTATATGGCAGCAAGTCTTTTATTAGTAACCATTGGCTTCACCTTTATTATTTTTTGATCTAAGCATGATGTATATATAATAGACGTCTAACAGACGCCCTCTTTTTGGGTCAAAATATTTTGTCCTTATGACATAATATGACCTTATTTCAGTGTTGAAAACTTGAGGCATTGGACAGAAAAAGAGAGCAGTCATGACATAAGAACTAGATCATTACTACACATATTAACGCCTTGTTCCCAACATTTTTCAATATATATTTTTAAACATTTTATAACACATTGATGTTTATACTCTACATTTAATTATATGGGTTGTATATTTATGTATTCTATACACCCATTCACAATAGTTTGGTATGATATTGTTTGGGAGGTTTTTGGCTTATGATTCTGTTGATGCCATTTTGATGTTTGAACAGATTGTTTTGTGTTCCCAGTTTATGCATAGATGGAGACGCTTTCAGTGTTTCTCCATCAACTTCTTGGTTGATAATGAGACTCTTAGAGTTTTCAGGATAGGTTTGAGTGAATTATTAAGAAGCGCGCACCACGCTAATTCATTCACATACATTTTTACACTGTTTGTATATTCTTATACATTTTAAATGCTTTCGAGATCAGATCTCAATTGAGATTTATTGAAACAGAATCAACAGCTTTACATTATAGTGACTCTGGATCTGTTTCTTTGCTTGCTGTGTTTTTTGTTTTTGCTTTTGTTTCTTGTTCTGGATCTATGCTTCAATTGTTTTAATGTTTGTCGATTATTGAGAACAGATGCTTTTGCTTACAGATAGATTGCTTAATTGCTTAATTGCTTGATCACTCTCTATTTGAGAGATGTTACTTACCAAGAGTATATAAGCATTGCCATCCAAACTGTTTGTGTAAAGGATCTGAAGAAGCGTGTTTTTACACGCGAAAGCGCTTATCCGAATAAAGAAAAATCTTGTTTTATCCATTTATTGTGGTGGTCTGATTCCAATTTGTCTTTTAGTCATTGAAAGGTCCCCATAGGTAGTATTCTGAAAGCCACAAACATCTTGTATCTACAGCATTAAGTACTCCACACATCTCAACCAACTCCTACATATGCCATCTACACAGTAGCAGCTGACAGTTTCAGTGTCATGAAGGGCATTAAATAATAAGCATAGATGGATGCCTCTGTGCTAATAAGGGTGATGACACTCAACATTGCGACTTTTGGCAGCAAGTAAAGTCTCTGCAGTGTCTATACCATATATAATGCTATGTGTCAAGTACTGTGACTCTGTGACTTGACTACAGTCATTAACTCTATAGCTAGTGCTCGTTGTAATGGTATACATACATCTCTGAATCACTTTGCCATGTTGTTTACCCTCATTTGCATTTCTGAGTGCCTGCATTTTGATAACAATTGTCATTACCTTATTATACTGCAATTTGCAAACCATGCAGACCTCATAATTTGGGGGGGGGGGGGTTCCCTGCTCAAGTTCAGTGTATCTTTGATTTTCCCCATCATACTCATGGCCAATCTTCAGATCTCTTATTGTTATGATTTTTTTCTGAGTCACAAGGATTGTATTTGCTTTATATTTTATCTTACGATATTTTAAGAAAGTTGTAGATGTCAACTAGGAAAGCTGAGTGCAAGTGCAGTAGGCAGATTCTGTACAAGGACTTGCACACCAAGTGCATTTTTTGCGTAGAGCTCAAACACAGTTACATATCTTGCTCAATCTGTCAATCATCTGTTCCAGAAATACTTGGGTCAAGACTTTCTACTCTCAACACCTTTCCCAAGACCCAGCATCTTAAGCTTGTCCCAATCTAAAATGGCTGACTACACATTCCTGGACGTCCCTCTGCTACCAAAGAAAAAACTTTAGAGACATTGAATGGATATGCATTCCAACATTTCTAACTCCAGCCTACCCTTTGAGGTTGCAGAACCCTCAGTACATCAGGCTATCTCTTAGTTGCCCAGTACCAAGTTCCTGTAAGAGGCCGGCGTGACTCCTGAGGACTTGCAGACTGCCAGTATGTCAGAGGTACTGTGGCGCATCATTTCTGAACAACCACATGCCATCCCTCAAATTTTAGCTAGGTTGGAGATTCTCAGCTTTGTGACAGAAGTCAGACAGGGGGGCACCAAACCTCTGTGTCTCATCCAAGTCGATGTCACACCTAAGAAGAAAAAACAGAAGACTAAGCATATGGCCTCTCCTTCAGCATCTGGGGATAAAGAGTGGATAGATATCTCACAGGGGTTGTTCAAAGCTATTATGTCTTTGAAACCTCCTGCTTGTGGGTCTCCACTACCACAGGCTACTCCATAAAAACCTACACTGGTTTCCTTCTGAAGAGGAACAGGAGTATGATTCTGACAACTCTCTGGAATATTCTTATCAGCTACATTCTCTGGAGTAAATCTCTTCCAACAAAGGGGGCTCCCTCTCAATGGATTCCCCTTGTAAGGAAGCTTCCTTTAGGGAGACTAGACGGAACATGAAGAAATGCTTTGAATGGCAATCCATGCAGATCTCTGATATTCAAAAGAGGTATTACAACCTCTTGGAGATTAGTACTCCTGCCTCTTCTCTAGTCCCTCCGGTCCTTGAGGCTTTACAGGACACCTTTCAGTCCACCTCTAATGCACCTGATTCTCAGCCAACAGCTTCTAAGAGACCAGACAAATTTTAAAAGATCTATGATGACCTTAAATATCTATTTATATAAGAACCAAGTGGCAAACCTTTCTGCAGTGTCTCTCTCTCTTTCAAATGTACCACCTGCTGACAAAGATAGTAGGGCTATGATAAATGTGGAAAGAAGGTCTACACCTTTGCTACTCTTGCTTTTAAAAGAATTAATTACCAGACTCAAATGAGAAAATATTTGATCTCTGTCCTAAATTCCTTAAATAAAGATATTTTGAACCCTCCTGTGACAGAGTCTAAGCATCAAATACAGAGCTTACTTTTGCAGACCACTCAAATTGTCAGACTCAGCATTAAGTGCAGTTAGGATGCTGTTAATGCTTTGTTTAGGGCAGCTGCCACTGTATCTGTTATCCATAGATATACATAGTTTCACAGTCAGGCTCTACCTGAGAGTTTCATATATAAACTTTTAGACTCTTCCTTGGACAAAGACTTACTGTTTAGTCCTCAGGCTGCCAGTGTGTTCAAAACTCTTCAAGGCCAAGGTAAAACCATGAAAGACTGCAGACACATCCTACTCTCCTCAGTTCCTAGATACCTTAGAAACTACCTATCTAAATCTACCTCCTGCATTAGAAAGGATTCTAGGACAGTTCAGAAACAGGAAAATCTCATAGGAAAAGTCACTCTGAAAAACCCATAGGGAACCCCCAGCTAGGAGGCTACCCTTCGGAAGCAAAACATAGTGACTATATCTGCAACACCCCTCACCCTGTCCTTAGCTCCAGTACCCCTCATTCCCAAAGACTTGTTGTTGTCATTAGCCAAATGAGAAACTATTATCACAGAGAAGTAGGTCCTGTTCATCATCAGGGATTGCTGTGTCATGTCTTGGGAAAACATCTCCCTCTCTGAAAAGCATGCTACAATCTCCTCTAAACCAAATATCCCTCCTGGGCCCCATTATTCAAAACATTTTGAATCAGCAACCTGTTGCTCAGCAAGGAGCTGCTAAGGATTTGGGGATTCATGTCAACCATCATTTCTATGCTCCCTTTAGCCATACTTTACTTGAGGAAAATCCATTGGTACCTGAAATCTGTGGCATGCTATCACTGCACCCCCCGCCAGACACCCTAATTTCCTCATCCCTTGCCTCAAGAAGAAGCTGGTTTGGTGGAAGGGTCATCCTCAACCCAGGACTGCATTCACACAACCTCCTCAACTTCAACAGGTTCACATAGATGCCTCAGGTGAGGTATAGGGAGCATGGCCAGGATTACCCCGAGTGCAGGAGAAAAGGCAATTTCATTTCCTGATCATATCAGTCTTAAGGAATAAGATCTGTTTTCCAAGCTCTTCAGATTTTCTCCCACGTTTGAAAACCTAAACCAGTACAAGTGTGTACAGACCACAGTTATGTGGTACATAAACAAACAGGGAGGCACCAGGTCTTAATGACTGTTCAGGTTAGCACAGGAGGCATGGAACTTGGCAACATAATTAAACATCAGTCTCACAGCCATATACATCCCTTCTCAGGAAAATGTGCTAGTGGACTGCTTAAGCCACTCCCTGGAGGACCCCAACAAGTGGAATTTGAACAGAGATGTTTTCCACAACATCACCCTTCACTGAAGCACTCCTAAGATAGGCCCCTTTGCTTCACCAAACAACCATCAGCTCCCTCACCTCTGCATCACAGCCTGGAGGAAATGTTTTTTCCTTCCAGTGGACAGGGAAGTTCTTCTATGCCTTTCCTCCCCTGCCTCTTCTTCCAAAAATTCTTCTTAGGGCACAAAAGGAAGCACCCAAACTCCTTTTTACTATCAGCATTTTGGCCAAGGCAACATTAGTTCCCCCTGCTATTTCACCTACCAAAGGGAAATTACAGGATAATTCCTTTTCAGCTGGACCTTATAATTCAGCAGAAAGGATTGCTGTTCCAACCCTGTCTTCCATTTCTCAACCTGACCCTTTGGATGAAAGGATATTAATTCTTGAAAGACACCTTTTCTCTGAAGATTTTCAAGTCCTACAGGAAGCTATGATCCCCACTACTAGAAATTCTTACACTGCTAAAAGGAAAAGGTTTTCCTATTGGTGCCACAAACATAGTCAAGATCCACTCTTAGCATTGGTTCCTATGGTACTTCAGTACCTTTTTCAGCTTCTCCAATCAGGCTTGGTGTACTCTTCCACAAAAAATCACCGTCAGCTATCAATGCCTGCCTGCCTCCCTCTTAGCCCTCCAGTGATGACTAGGCCAGAGGTCAAGCTTTTCCTCATGGGAGTCCTGCATTTTAACTCAATATGAAAATTCACCTGTCCCTCTTGGAATCTTAATTTTGTGTTAAACAAGCTTACTCTGCCTCCCCTTGAGCCAGCGTCTTCCATTTCTCTGAAATTCTGTTCTTTGAAAAGCATCTTGCTCTTGGCTCTCACCTCTGCAAGGAGAGTTTAGGAGTTACACACTCTAATGGCCATTTCCCCTTTTCTTATTTTTAACAAGGAGAGGGTGGATCTCAGAGCTAATCCATCATTTATGCCTAGGGTAGTGAATGAACTGTCCCTCAATCAAGCTATTCATCTTCCCACTTTCTTTCTCAATCCTCAAAACAGGGGGGAAAGGGTCTTACATTCTCTTGACATTCACAAAAAACTGAGACTTTTTCCTGGAAAAAGCTAAATCCTTCAGAAAGACCAAAACTATTGCAGCCTGGATTTCTAAGGCTTTCTCTTTCTGCTACTTGCACTATGGTAAGACTTTGCTTATGGCCCTAACTCACATTCCACTAGGTAGTGGCTTCTCAGGAGCTTTTTACAAAGGAATAGTCTGCAGATCTATCTTGGAGGTGGCCATTTAGTCCTCTGTATACACCGTTACCAAACACTACAAAATTGATGCTTTCTCCAGGTCCAGGAAAGCTTTACTAGGTCAGTCCTATCCAGACTGCTGTACCTCTCTTCTGCTCAGTAGCCAACCACCATTTCTTCCTTCCTCCTGCAGCTCTGGGAGTCACCCATATATCAGGAATATTACAACAACAGTTTCAGTCAGGACATAATACAGTTGTGTAAGAACTTACCATAACAGAAGATGTCCTACTGATTACTGCTGCAGTATTCCGTCCCACTCTGCATTACATCTTCTCTATCTCACTTCAGTCTTCAATCTTGCTGTCCCCCTTTGCTTCAGCCTTTGCTCTTTACCATGGGTATGGGGGAGTTTGCTGGTCTTTTTGAGTTACATCCCATCCTAGCTGACCAGTCTCATCTGTCAGTGGTCTTCAGGCTGCTGGCTTGTTGTTAGCCTGAGGATCCATGCTCGTATGTCCATCTGTATACCCTAATACATATGAGCTGAGGTCATGTGTCAGATGTATGACCTATGAAAGATAAAGCTTTGGTACCCCGGCTGGATGTCAACCCATATGTCAGGAATCCTGTAACAGTGATCAGTAGGACATCTACTGCTAAGGTAAGTTCTTATATAACTGTACTGTTCTATTTAGAATAATTAGATGTTCATTACACTATTTCATTAATAGCTACAGCCTTCTTTTTCTGAGTACACAGAGGAAGTGATCTAGTTTATCAGATGTTGGTATTTAAAAAACATCAAGCAGTTGTTGATGTTCTAAGGAAATTATTTAAGATATTCTGGAAGATGTTTACAGCAGCACTAAGGAGAAGGTGGTCTTCATTATTTAGTTAAGGCAAAAAATGGCAAATTCAGAGTATTTTATGCACTTAAAGCTGTTATTTAATCTCCATGTAAATGATTTTGATAGGACATGGTTCTTACCCTCAGACTGGGGGATCTGTCAAGCCTGATTTTACGGCCCTCACTATTTATAAAATGGTTAGTCAGATGGTACATATGATATACCAGTTGCTTTAATGGATTCTCCACCACCTGTCTGAAATAAGAGCTTTTTCCCAATTAAAAAATGTTTAACTGCAGAGACTTGAGTGTGTATGTGTGTGTGTGTGTGTGTGTGTGTGTGTGCGTGTGTGTGTGTGTGTGTGTGTGTGTGTGTGTGTGTGTGTGTGTCTGTGAGAAAGTAGTGGTGTATGTGTGAGAAAGTAGTGGTGTATGTGTGTTGCCATGTTTGTGTGTATGTGTGCATGTGTGTCTATCTATAGATAGACACACACACGTACAGAAACATAATAAAGGACAAATTCCTCCTTTCTATCATTTTTGTTATTTTTATTTCATTTTGAGTCTGGGATGATGATTGTTAAGATCAGCAATGAGGTACTCACTCTATCAACAAGAGAAATACAAGGCAGATGTTTATTATAACAAGAGCAGGAAACACAGATTAATGTGTACATGCGTGGGGGGTATGTCAGCATCACTAGGGGCTGAAAGGCCAGCTTTGAAAAGAAAAGTTTCACTGTTAACTATTGCACACAGATACCATTGTCTTTAGTGAAGCTGTGTAAAACAAAAACTGAGAACATATTGATTTTGAATAAGGCGCACTGTAGTTTTTACAGATTTAGCAGTAGTTATATACAATTTAAAGGTGCAAGATAACGTTAGAAAAAATGCAGCATGAATTCTTTCACTCTTTATGATGCTTGAATTATTAACAATTCCATTCTTGTAAATTATTTATGCATTTACAGAGTTTAAGACTATTGTATCACTGTCACGTCTTAACTGTAAAGTAAACAATAATACACTTTGTTCCAAAAAATGTCTGTGTCATTGTGATTGATCCCTGTGCCCATCATTGTTTGTGTACATAGCACACTAAGCTTCATCAAGGTGTACATACAATCTATGGTTCATATACAGAATCTTTTCATGCAGTGTAATGGGACATTTTCCCCCAAGTCCCCCTGTAAAAAGCCAGGAGACAAAGGCAGATCTTTAATTGTTTTGAAAATTAACGAAAGACATAAATAGCATGTTGATCTGAAAACTACTGTCATATGGACAAAAGACAGCTCATGTAGATCTCTTAATAAATGTGGAGAGAAACTAAGGTAACATCTGAGCTGCATCTACATCAACCACTTACAGATTAAGCATTTGTTGTTAGACCTTGGTTTATAGTTTTGGAAAGTGAACTACACTTAGCAGTTCAATTATAGTTCACAGTGACTTTATTTATATCATATAAAACAGTATTGTGACTGAAACTGTAAAAACATGGCAATATGAGTAGATCCAGCTTTGAGTTTTTCTAATCATATCAACCAATTGGTTAATGATAGTTATAAAAATATAGGTTGTATAAAAAGATTTATAAAGTCTAGGAAATCAGAAGTAATGAAGTCATTGTTTGTTAGTTATGTTAGTCCCAAACTTGAGTATGGAATAACAATATGGAAACCATGTAAGAAAGCATGCATGAGTAAACTGGAAAGAGTACAGCAGAAATATACCAATATCATCCATGGATGTGAACATTTAAGTTATTATGAAAAACTAAAATATTTAAATTTGTATAGTGTCCCATATAGATATTTAAGTGGACAACTTATTCAGGTATATTGGACATTTACATACATCTACGTCTGGGAGTGTTTGGGGTTATCAAAAATAGTAGAAAATCATCAGACAACCTATGTAGAAGATTCTATAGGAATGAGAAATGTACTAATTGGTTCTCTGACAGAGTAGCTGATGCATGAAACAGACTACCAAATTACATTAAAGAAAGTACTAATTTAGATATTTTTAAGAACAGCCTGGACACTTATTATGGGAACAAGTGTTTTGGTATATTGGCAAGCTAGAAGGGCATTAATCCCAGTGCTTGAAATATTTGTATGTAGGTATGTATGTATGCAAAGGACTTGGCCATCCTGCAGGAAGGTTCGTCCCAAATAAATAACTGATGCCAATATCATGGACTGAAACTAAATGGCAAAAAGTGCATTCTGTATCCTTTGAAAAGTCATCTACCCCATGGAACTACCACATTGACAATATGCCCCTAAGAGCTGACAAAGTTGTTCAGGATTTGGGAACTCATGTAAACCGTGACCTTACATTCAATCAACGTGTCCATTGCTGTAAGAAAGGCCTTCTATATTGCACAGCTTATAAACAAAGTGATTGTGTCCTCATCAATAAATGTCATTGCTCCCTTTACACAGCCCTCATTAAGCCAGTCATTGAATATAATGCCCTTTTTGATGAAAGCTGTAACACCAACAACAAACTGATGAAAACGACAAAGACTGTAGACTGGACTGTCAGCAGTTAAATGAATGCATAGAAATCAATGCACCAAGCTGTAAAAAAACTCATGCCAGCCAAAAATGGTTAGCACTTTCATTTAATCCACTCGGGTATCATTGAAAAACTCATCAGCTTAAATGTCAACCCATACATCACAAGATGGGTTGCAAACTGGCTGAGTGACAGAACCCACAGGGTCAGAGTTGCTGGTGCCATGTCAGACTCAAAGCCTGTCACAAGTGGTGTCCCACAGGGCTCAGTCCTGGGCCCACTCTTGTTTGGCATCTACTTTTCCGAAGTACAAGCAAACACAGGAGGGTTATGGCTGACAAAGTTTGCAGATGACTGCAAACTGGGCGCCATAGTAGAAAACACATCTGACACAGATATCCTTCAGAAGGGTCTCACAGAACGGATAACTGGTGCCAGAGCCACGGCCTAAAGTTAAATGCCAAAAATGCATAGTCATACCCTTCGGGAAAAACAAGGTTACCCCTAGCTACCAAATAGGTGGCAATCCACTGAGCACAGAAGAAGTTATCAGGGACCTGGGGACCCAGGTTGATAGTAGTCTGTCATTCGACACCCATGTAGCTAAAGTAGTTAGGAAGACCTTCTACATTGCCCACCTTATCATGAAGGGATTCTCATCTAGATCAAGGGAGGTCATAGTCTCCCTTTACTCATCACTCATCAGACCAATGATTGAGTACAATGCCCCATTCGGAATGTATCTGACCCGACACTTGCAGCAGCTGGAGAGGCCACAAAAGTTCCTCACCAAAAGGATAAAGGGTCTCAAAAATCTGTCCTATGCTGCCCGACTGAAAGAACTCCAGCTCTATTCAGTCGCCACCGCTTGCTCAGAGGTGACCTTTGCCTAACATACAAGGCCATGTCAAACCCAGATTTAATGAATATGCTTCACCTCAAAGAATCTAGATCCATCAGAGCCACAAGGGCGGGAGACTTAAACCTTGACACGGCTATTAATAGGACGTGCTGGAGGGATAGATTCATCACCCAAAGACTCCCTATGCTGTGGAACAAAATCCCGGTACATGTGAGGCAGAGCACCTCGCTGGCCTTGTTCAAGAGAAATCTTGACCAATGGATGGGAGATCGCAGATATACCCCAGGGATTACCTCAGTGTCACTGCTCGACAGAGGCACAGCAAAATAATGGGTATAGTTCCCCATACTAAAGGGGTGGCGTAAGCCACAAAACGATGGGCTAGGCTTGTAAATGCCCTCGGGCAGATAGCCTAGTATGAACCTATGAACCTATGAACCTATAAACTTCTTCAGACAACACATACAGTTCATCGCTTCCTTTAAATAAGACCTAAAAAGTTTAATATTGGATTAAACAAAAGGGCTAACCATTTTTGGCTCGCATGAGATTTTTTACAGCTTGGTGCATTGATTTGTATGCATTTATTTAACTGCTGACAGTCCGGTCTACAGTCTTTGTCATTTTCATCATAATGCCCTCTTTGGCATGTATCTGTCCAGACACATGCAACAACTGAATATAGGGCTTAAACAACATCTCCTCCATGAAATGACTGAAAGGTTCATAGGTTGGTACTAGGCTATCGACCCTAGGGTCTATACAAGACTTTCCATAGCAATTCCCTAGATATTTCTTCCCACAATATTTACTTCCCTGGACCTCTGCCTAGCAGGGTGAGTGACGTGATCCCCGGGGTGAATTTCCTATCTCCCATCCAATCGTGATGGTTCCTTTTGAAGAGGGCCAAAGAGGCGCTCTGCTTGACATGTATGGGCAGTCTTTTCCAGAGTCTGGGGAGTCTCTGGGTCAGGAACCTATCCCTCCAGCATGTTTTGTTCATTGTAATGACAGGGTTTAGATCCCTGGAGCATATGGCTCTGAAGGATTGGGATTTCTTTAAGTGTAGCATGTCCAACAGCTCTGGGTTTGACATGGCCTTGTATGTTAAGCAGAGGTTGCCTCTGAGTAGACAAGATGCGACAGAGTATAGCTGGAGGTTTTTTTAGATGGTCAACATAGGGCATCTACTTTAGGCCTGTGATTCTTTTAGTGAGGTATTACTGCGGCCTTTCCAGTTGTTGCAGATGTCTTGAGAGGTACATACCAAATGGGGTGTTGTATTCTATAATGGGTCTAATGAGGGATGAGTACAGTGGGACAATTACCTCCTTTTTTCCTGGATGAAAAGCCCTTAGTGATGAGGTGGGTCACATAGAAGGATTGCCTGACTGTTGTGGTAATGTGGTTATCGAAGGTGAGACCACTGTCCACCTGTGTCCCTAAGTCTCTTATCACACTTTCAGTGTTTAGTGCACTGCCACCTATGTGGTAATTCATGGGTACATGTTTTTCCCAGAGGGGATAACTATACATTTCTTGGCATTGAGCTTGAGCCCATGGCTGTAGCACCAAGCATCTGTTTCTGCAAGGCCCTTTTGTAATATATCCACATAATTTGGAGATTCAGTAATGGCTCCCAGTTTTCAGTCATCTGCAAACTTTGTTAGCCAGAGTCCCTTAGTGTTAGCCTGTACTGCAGAGGAGTAGATGCCAAACAAGTGCGGTCCCAGGACTGAACCCTGAGGTACTCCACTTGTCACTTGTTTGGAGATGGATTTTGAGTCGGCTACTTAGTATCCTTGGTATCACTATACTTGGTATCCTACAGACAGCTAAGACGTGACCTATGTCTGGCATAAAAGGCATCCTCTGACCCATTACTGATTGTTTTATTGCACATTAACAAGTCCAGTGGCATCAAAAATACTCAGTCTAGGAATCTAAACCTTTTTTGCAACATCAAAAATTGGATTGCAGGGACAGGAATATCTTGCAGAGGATACCTCCACTGTAGAACAGGCTCCTCATCCACATTAAAAAAGCTCATCCTTGTCCATATTTAAGTGCAGCTTGGATTTATGGATGTGAAACAAAAAGTTTACCCTGGCAGAGGCAGCTACTAAATGTTTTATCCCATGCATTGTTCCCTTCAAATTATATATGGAATGATCCCAATTATTCTTACTGGAGGCAATATATGTCATTGTCAACTATGGCATATGTAAGGCCAATTTGTAATCACATGGGATAGGTTAATTTGAGCACAAAAAGGGAAACTGGCTAGGCTTAAAATGACTAACAAAGACAGCTAGCCTAGTACTTACCTGTGAACCTATAATGAGAGTATTTTTACACTTGTGACACAATTGTCTACTCCTATGACAAAGGTTAAGAATTCATTCAGTATATATTTCTGAGTGTATTTAAAATGAAAATAAGGAAATGTATTGCTTGATTATTACATATGCATCAGATATGTCTGATAAGTAGGCAGTAAAGTGGTCCTTTAAAGGATAATCGCACATCAATGGAAAAGCCTATCACAGAATTCAAGGTCCACTTTATCCATCATCCAACAGTCATTTCTCATAACATATTTTATACTTAAATGTTTGACACCGGAGGTATAGTTAGTCCAGAATGTTGTCAGTGATCCATTCTTTATGTGTATAATGAGCTGAAAACTACTGTTTTGAGATGTTACAAACTCTTTATGTGTATCCTGTTGTTATTGTAATATTCTTAATGGTTACCCACTACCTTATCCCTCAAAGTACACATATAGATATTTATGTACAATTGTGCACATATAAAATATACGTCGATGCACATTCACACACTCACCTACTAAATAAATTTGCAGGAAGCCTCATATCATATTTACTTGTAATATTTTAAATAAGTTGCCTGAAGTTTACTAGTGGATTGCTCAGCACTCATCAGATAGAGCAACAGTCAGCAAAATGTGGCTCTAACTCAGTATAAAAGATAATGAAATTATTCCCCCAGGTTACATTATCTATTGCTCTGACAGAATGTAAAAAAAAAAAAAAAAAAAAAAAAAGAGGAGGGGTAGCTATCCTCTTTTCTAACTCTCTTACTCTTTTTATCCCTATTACTCTACCAAAGTTTCAAAATGCCAAACTTCTAATATCCCTGCTCACAGTCAACAACCACAAAAATATACATAACCTGTCTCTCCACATTCCTCTAGAAAACAACCTACATATTCTAGAGGACATCCTCTAACATACCTTATGAAGCTATTATTCTTGGAGACATTAACATTGATTGGCAAAATCTAAAGGGGGACTACCCCTCTGCTAGTAGTAACCTATATGGATTTACTCAAACTATGACCTCCTTTATTCACTACAACAAAACGACCAATACAAGGACACGGAACTAATATTAAAATCTGCTTGAAGAAAATCACCCTTAAAATACAATCAAAGCCTGATAAGGTTGGACAATGATTATTCTTCCAGAATACTAGAACAAAGGAAAAAAATTCTGGCCAGTAATAAAACAATTGAAACAAGACAGCATTAAAGCACAGCTGGCCTTTCCAGCCAAGATAACAATACTTTTTTTGCCAATGAGATGAGAACCTTTAATGACTTAGAAGAAACTACTATATTCATCAAAAACAACACAATATAGTGTCTATCCTAGAAGAAATGGAATTGACGGCCCCTACTCTTAAAAGAATAAAAGAAACAAATCCTTGGACTGATGCTAGAAAGAAGAAACAAAAAACCGATTCCAAGATAGCTGTCCCAAAAACTAACTCTTACAACTACATCTCTCAAAGTATCAACTGATATGGTACATCACTTGTCATCTGTTTTTATTAAAAAAGGAGGGTTTCTTAAACAACTGAGAAACAGTAATGATTTATTCAGAATGTTCAGAGTCCAATAATTTTTCACAAACAAAGGTAGGTCAAGATGGTTTACTGTTTACATTATATATAAGCCAGACAAAGCAACATATAATACAAACATAGAAGTTTCTATTCCCCTACTTGATCTCAATGAATACTTATCTTGTTCAGTTTTCATTGATTTTTCTTATAATAATTTAAGTAATTAACTAATTCAACAAAGTACCATTCATCAGACTTCAGACTCAAATGTAACAAATTAACATAATATATAATAGCAATAACAGTACAGTGTTTTGAAAAAAAATGCTCTCATGGAGATTAATTCCTTCTTCAGTTAAAGTATGATTTAGAAATGTCATGTATATCCTGGTTAAATAATAGTAGCAAGCATCATTATTCTGTCTAAATATAGTTAATATCAATTATGGCAGGTATCACAGCTATGAATGCTGTTTGATTAAGCCTGACATGGTATGCGTGGATGCAGCTGTGTCTGGCAGCTGTTGTATGTTTCCATTTTCATCTCCGGGAAGCTGTGGGTTGTGGCTTGTGATCGAGGTTTACTGATGCTTGTGTATTAGCAATAGACATTTGGTGTATTAACCTAGATCCAGGGGAAGGGGGTGGATAAAACTGCGATTTGGGATATTTTGGCAGAGAATAGTTTGTTTATACATCTGCTGAGTGAGAGGTGGGAAGGCTGGAAGAATGTGTTATCTCTTGTTGCGGGTGTTTTTTTTTTTTTTGATCTGTTTGCTCTCCATTCTTTTCCTGGCTGCTGCCTTGCTGAAAGGGAAGGAATTTAGGCTTGAAGTTGCAGTGAAGTGAAGCTTTGCTTCAGGTGCATCGTGGATCTCTGGTATGCAGTACATAGACACACTAAGAAAAACAGACTCTCCCAGGTTGCTATGGTAACTGAGACAGAGTGACAATAATGCTTAATAGCTCTAAGGAGCCTCCAAGATGATTCTTGGCAATGAAGTTTTTGGTTTAACAAATATGTATAATAAAAGGGCTGTTTTAAACCACATGTACACATATTGATGATCTCCCAACACTTTGTTTAGCTCATTAAGTTAATTCTTGATAAATAAATAAATAAATACATAATAAGTGAAATTTTATATTTAAAATATATTTTGGTCCAAACACATTAAAGACTTACATAAGAGTGGAAGCCTGAGTTATTGTGAAAGACTAAGAGCACTTGGTCTTGTGCAGTACCCTTTGCAGTGGTCTGGGAGGTGAGCTTGCTCGGACGTATTGGGCATAAGGGGATAGCTGATTCTAGGGGTGTTTGGGGTTGCTGGGAAGTGCTAGAGAGTCATCAGATTTCCTTCATGGAAGTATCTGTGGGAATGGAAGGTGTGTTGAGTGGTTCACTAGCAGAGTGGCCACTGCATGGAATAGGCTGGTAAAATGGAACAGGACAAATATTGGTTTGGATATTTTAAGAACAGCCTGGAAACACACAACATGAACTAGTGAATGGTATTCTAGCAAAACTGGATGGGCATTGTTGCCCGTGCTTGAACTACTGATATGTGTGTATGTAAGGATTGAAATGAACTTATAACAAATAAGAAACAAAATTTAAAGTCAATGGACTGTATAAACATACTTGGAAGGAGCTAATAATAAGAATAAGTATTACAGTTTGTGGTCTCTCAGATAATTAAGCAACAGCCAAAAAAACACACACACACATACACGCACACAACAGTTATGCAATGTATGATTTTAGTAAATCTAGACAAAAAATATATAACTGTCATATAAGATGAGGCAGTCTGCTGAATTTAGATATTAAAGACAGGATTTAATAACATGGCCTTGTGTATAATAACACTACTGTCTTAACTTGTCATAAATATCATACACTACATTGAATATCAAGGGGAAGCATGATTTTCTTCTATAAGTAAATATGTAAAACAAGTCATGTAATTGCTTTAACTTGAATTGTAGTTTTTGTAACCCATATTGACCATACATAATACTTAAGTGGTTACCAAGGTAACTAATGTTTTATACATGACATCAAACTAACAAAGTTGTTCAAGAGAAACAATAGAAGCCTGAACTTGAAATGTCACAGAATGTAACAATCATATTCTGAACAAATAATATTAAATTGACAATAGACAGTTTAATATCATGGGTTTGTGTACTGTTTTAACTTGTCATAAATGACATACACTATATTGAACATCAAGGGGAAGCACGATGATTTTCTTATATAAGTAAATGTGCATAACAAGTCATATAATTGCTTTAACTTGAACTGTAGATTTTGTAACCCATCTTGACCATACATAATACTTAAGTTGTTAACAAGGTAACTAATGTTTTATACATTTATTTATTTATTTAAATTTGTTGACCGGGAGTATCCGACTGGACATAGGTCCATTTTCAGTGGAGGCCCAGGGAGAAAAGCTCCACAGTAAAATAAGCAGACAGTAGATACATTGGATTACATAGCGATTAACAATTTAACATGGCAATTACTTACAACATATTTACAGATGAAGAACATAGTACATCAGTAGACAACTAGAATCTTTATCTGTGAAGTACATAACAGACATTAACAAATGTTACAATGAGAAGTTCCTGCTGTATAATAAGTACTAGGCTTATGAGCATCTGAGCTTGCTATAATCAAGGTAGTTAGTGGAGTGGAAAGAAAGGTAGTGGTTGGATGGGGTGGATGATATTAGAGTGGGAGTTGCAAGGGTATAGCCAGCATGTTTTTAGGTGCACTTTTAGTAAAGTTTTGAAGTGGGTGCATGATGGTACAGAGGTAATTGTGGGTGGGAGTGAGTTCCATAATTTGGCTATGGCGCAAGAGAATAGTGTTTCACCAGCAGAGTTATTGGCTTTAGTGATCTGCAAGTGATTTTTGTTGCTGGATCTTAGTGGTCTGGTGGTGTGATAGGGTTGGAGTAGATTCTGGAGGGATGGGACATTTAGTGGATGGTTTACTAGTTTGTGGGCGAGTGAGAGTTGATACCACTGAAGGAGGTGAGGGAGTTCAAGCCAGCCCAGTTCAGCAAGTAAGAGACAGTGGTGACTACGGTAGGATGCCCCTGTGACGAATTTGGCGATTTTGTTGTAGCAGGTCTCTAGCTTGTTTAGATCACATTGCCTTAGTTTGGTATATATTGGAGAGGCATAAAGTAGGGTGGAGATAAGGTGGAAATTTGCTATTGAAATCTTTGCTGCTTTGGTGAGAAATTGCTTATTTCTGTATAACGCTCCTAGTTTTTTGTGGACTTTTTTTATGGTCATGGATATGTGAATGTCAAATTTTAGTTTATTGTCTATTTCCACTCCTAGCAATTTGGTTTGTTCAGTTGGGTATATAGTGGTGTTGTCTTTTGCTGTGATGTTAAAGTGAGAGTTGTTTTGAGTATGTTTGGTGGGTTGGAAGATGAGTAATTTAGTTTTGTTTGGGTTGAGTATTAATTGGGCATCAGATAACCATGTTTCAACAGAGGAAGAGGCTTCCTGTGTGACTTTTTGCAGTTTGGGTAGGGACTGGGCTGAGAAGATGATGGTCGAGTCATCTGCGTATTGTATGAGTGTGCCATGTTTGGTGGCAGAGGCTAGATTATTGGTGTAAACAGAGAAGAGTAGGGGTCCAAGGATGGATCATTGGGGAGCCCCTATGGAGACAGGTAGTTAGGGAGATATGTCATTCTGCCATACAACGGATTGTTGGCGGTCAGACAGATAACTCTGAAACCAGTTGGTGACTGATTGTGAGAAGGATAGGTTATTGAGGACAGAGATAAGTTGTTTGTGTGGGACCATGCCAAATGCTTTAGATAGGTTTAGGAAAGTAGCAGAGGAAGAGATAGCCATTGTTTTTATGCTGAAGGATAGTGTTAGTAAAGGAGAGTAAGGCAGTGGTGGTGCTATGGTTTGGTCGGAAACCATGCTGAGTACTGGAAAGGAGGTTGTTAGTAAGGAGGTAGTCTGAGACCTGACAGTGTATGCATCTCTCCAGTATTTTGGAGAGTGGAGAGAGAATAGCTATGGGGCGGTAATTGGTTAGTTCTGCTGAGGGTCCGCCTTTGTGGAGGGGAATTATATGTGATACTTTCCACAGTGTGGGAACGTAACTTTCTGACAGTGATCGGTTAATCAAGATGGATACTGGGTAGGCCAGAGCATCAGCTGCGATTTGTAGGTATTCACTTGGGAGGTGACATCAAACTGACAGAGTTGTCCAAGGGAAACAATAGAAGCCTGAACTAGGAATGTCACAAAATGTAACAATCACATTCTGAACAAATAATATTAAATTGACAATAATCACTCAGTTTAACCTTTGCTAATTATACAAAACACAATGTTGCCATTTAAATCTAAAAACTTTCAGTATATGCCATAAAATGGCAATTTTTGAATATGGAAAGGGAACTTGTAATCATTAATCATAATAAGCAAATTTGTTGTTTTTAACTTATAATTTCACTTATTTTATAATAAGAAATGACAGATATGAAAATCCTTTTATGTAGAAAATGGGGAAGGGGGATGCACTGATAATTAAAATGCACTAACTTTCATCAATGTTCACATAAAACAAACTTGATGCTTTAAGTAAGTTAGCAACAAACAAAGTGATTACTTAAATGCTGGCAAACAATGAAATATAACTTCTGATATATCAAGTAAAATACATTGTATTATAAACATTAGGTATAAATATTATTGCCATCTATTTATATTAAGTAATACGTTTTGAAAGATTTCATCAATAAGGGTGAATATGTTAAATAACTGTGTGCTATAATCTTTTATTGAGGCTTTATATGTAATACATCCTACTTTACTATGATTGAATTGCTTGTCATCTATCTTTCATGTAAATATTAATTGCTTATACAGTAAGTAGACATTTATATTGTATTATAATTATGTCTAATCTGCAATAGTACTATGTTCAAAATAACATAAATATTGCCTATTCTTGTTACAAATATTCTCCATATGATAATTCAATATATGGAGCTCAGATGTTCTGGATTGTCAAGGTATGTTTGATAATCTGATAGATTTAGGTTTATCCCTCAGATTAAGAATGATTTTTATTTCATGGCTAGTGTGAATCTTAGTTTTGTTAACATTTATTAATTTAAATTTATTTCTCAAACCATTTTTAGTATACCTGACCAAAGCATTACTTTACTGGAAACACTCAAAGTATAAAACTAATAATTTCCTTTAAAAGCTCAAACATATACTTTATAGTTATCAGAGGAAAATGTTTGATAGTCACAATAAAACAAAAAATGTATAGTCTAAATAACCTATGATGGATTTAACTTTATTATCTTTAGATACCAATGGCTTAAACAGTCCTAGCAAGAGATCAAATCTACTGAAATATTTAAAACTGAACAAAGCACAAATTGTGTTCCTTCAAGAAACTCATTTCAAAACAAATGACAATTACAAGTGGAATCCTAAGGGATATATTATATTGGTGCAATCCACTTATAAGACAAAGACAAAAGGGGTAACAATTTTATGGAAAACAAATGTGATTAACCCAGAAATCATTTATAAGTATGAAGATAAAGAAAGGCTTATGGCATTAGTAATAGTTAAATTTAATAACAGAATATGGACCTTAGCCAATCTATACTGGTTCCCAAGCATTGGAAGAGGATCTGCTAAAAAACCCTTGGATTTCATTTCCAATAATTATAAAGGCAACTTAATATTAGGGGGAGATTTTAACTGTATATTTGATATTTCCGAAACTACTCATAAAAGACCGCTGCGTACATCTGCTGTATCAAAAGCTTTAAACAAGTGGGTAGAATCATTTCATCTTGTAGATACTTTCACATTTAAAGAAGATAAATCTTTGTTGTTTTGCCATCAAGATCAGAGATTTGGTTCCCAAACTATAATATATAAAATATTTGCTGCCCAACACTTACACTTTAAAATCATTCATTTCTCAATCTCTCCCTGACCCTTTTCAGACCACAATTCATTGATACTAAAACATCAAAATGGGTGCAAACCATTTATCTTTAACTCTAAAATTCCAGCATATACAACTAAATTGAAAGCGTTCAAAACCCTAGTTATTATCTGAATTACAGCTCTTCTTACATATTAATTACACCACAGAGATAAATAAAATAATTATATGGGACTCATTAAAAGCTTTCATATATGGTAAAACCCTAACTTGGTATAAAAAATCAGAGAATGGGATTCTGAATTATTAGATCTACAATCCAAACTTTTGTCAGTAAAAGCTGGAAAAAATCAAAATCATTTGGAAATGAAAAAGAAAGTAGACATATTAAACAACAAATACAATGAAATTTTAACACATAAAACTCGTTTAGCTTTAAAAAAACTAAAAATTAATACCTTGGCCACTTCTCCCAAATATCTACACAATTTAGCCACAAGAATCAAAATACAATAAAAAGCTAATATCATTAAAAGTATCTCCCATAAAAAGAAAGGGGAAAATGTCTCAGATATAGGTGACATTCTTGATGCCTATAGAAATTACTATATGGAACATTTCCAAAAAGAAAATATACATATTGATCAATTAAATCTAGATTAAAAATGTTCTAATATAAAAAAATTACCAGAAAAATTAAAACTAGATCTGCAAGCACCCATATCCTACAAATAAATTACAGATACAATAAAAGAGGGTAAAAATAAAAAGCTCCAGGTATAGATGGCATAATTATGAAAATATATAAACTTTTTCCTTCAAATATACTATCCCTCTTCCATAAAACTCTATTAGAAATTCAGTTGCAAGCTTTAATACCACCCTCTTGGAGATATTCCTTAATCACACCAATTCTAAAGGAAAAGAAATCCCCAAACCTCTGTACCTCATATAGACCTATATCATTATTAAATAATGACTATAAGATATTCATGACAATATTAACTAGCATAATGAAAATACCACTATTCAAAACAATTAATGATCAGACAGGATTTATATATCATAGAGACACATGTGACAATATTAAAAGGATAATTTCTCTTATAGATTATGTTAATAAAGAAAATAAAGAAACATTCATAATTGGCTTAGATATAGAGAAAGCCTTTGATTCCCTAAATTGAGACTGTTTATTCAAAATTCTAATGCTATTTGAATTTCCTGCATCCTTTGTTCATCTCCTAAAGAATATATATACAAATAATTTAGTGTATGTCAAGTTAGGTCCTTTTACCTCTGAATCTATCTGTCCCATGTCACCAATTTTGTTTCCTCTGGCTATTGAAATATTGGCAGATTCAATTTGTAACAATATAAAAATCAAAGAAATAGATGTTTATGAACAATACAATTTTAAAGTAATGTTATTTTCTGATGACATATTACTAACATTATAAAATAATATCATCACAACAAGTAAAATCTCTGTGGAAAATTGGAACAAAATAATATTAACATTTGAAGATAGACTACAGTTAATAAAAATGGTTTTACTGCCCAAGATGAATATACTTAAAGAAATAAATTCATGCCTAATAACATTTTTATGGTTTCCCAAAAGAAAGAAATAAGCTTTAATACATCATATCAGACCATGGAAACTGGGAGGACTAAACTTTCCTGATATAGAAACATATATAAAATCATCAGTATCTAAAACAATCTCAGATTGAATAAATCCAAATTACTCTGCAAATTGGGAAGAATTACTAACTGTAATATCAATAAATGAATTTGATTTACAAAAAAATTCAAATAACAGATAAAAGCAATTTGCCATGGCACATATGTATTAGTATGCAATATAGCATAAGTAAACCCACTAAAACTCGTATGATTAATTATTACATGGACTCATTTAGGAAAATTATTAATGCAAATATAGATTTAAAAATCAGGGTTGATCTTTTAACACCATTTATAGTCACAAAGAACTTTCCACATAAAATATATGGAGAAATTATTTATTCATGGGAACAGAAATGATTTGTTTGTTGGCTCCAATGTATCAAACAACTAAAGTTTTAGATATGCAAGTAATAAAAACAACATACAAAATTCCACAACAGGACTGGCTAACTTTACAAAGTATTCTGTCATACTTCAAGATTTAAGTAGAATAATTAACAATTCTTCATTTAAAGAAATACCTACATTTAGAAAATACATATATGAAATCATATATAATGACTTTGACATGGGAAACAGTATTTCAAAATTTTACAAAATATTGATGAATTCTAAAATAACATCTAAAACCTCATATTGGAAATATATAAGAAAAGGACACTCAATATAGTTAACTGAATATATTACAACAAATATCTTATAATCGATAAAATGTACATCCTTTACACAATACTGGAAAGTTTTTATTTGGAAATGCTTGCACAGAGCATTCTTAACCCCAGACAGAATCAATAAAATTAGTTCTTCCATAAAAGGAATATGTTGGAGATGTGAGCAAGTACACAATGCAGATTGGAACCACATTTTCTTTGATTGTGTTAAAATTAAGCCATTTTGGAATGGTATTAATAACTTTCTACAAGCTTTATTTAATGAATCATTCTATTTAACTAAAGCTCTTATATTATTAAATGTGAACAAAGGTCCTCATTTGAATAGATCAAACATGTATAAAGTATGGACTATACTTGCAATTTCAAGGAAGTGTATAACAAGAAGATGGAATACAAACACAATACCAACTTTGGAAAACTTCTGTAGCCTACTGAAAACCACAGCATTATTGAAAATTAAAATTAAAGAACTAAGAATTTATCCAAAGCTATTTATCAACAACCGTTGGGGAAAAGTCTTATCATTGATTGACACTATACAATAATTGATCAGACACTCTGATAATGGATTGGACATACTTATAAAGTAACTGTATACATTAAGATCTGTTATAGTGTCAGGCTAATGTAAATAGTGTACATAGTTATTTAAGATGTTATGTATAAATACTATGTAATTCTTTCAAATATATTTGAAAAATAAAAAAAAATGTTGAGAAAAAAAATTGTTTAACGTACAATCAACAAATCAACCCCTCACTAAGGAAGACAACTTCAGAATTAAAACATTAAATAGCAATAGCACTATTATAGAAGTAATTTCTCATACTAAACTACTAGGCATGATAATTGCCAACTAATGTAAATATGACATATATATTTTCAAAATTCCATAAAAAATGCACCAGAAACTTGGAATGCTTCCTAGATCAAAGAAATCTCTCACCAACCCCTCCAGAGCTGCATTACCTGGCAAATAACTCCTTCCATCTTTCTCAATACTTCTCCCATTCTAACCGATCAACAGGCCAATATAATATTAAAACAAGAACTATATTATAATAAAGTAGCCAAGTTTGCAGCAAATCAGCTGAACAATTTTTTATCATTGCATTGCACTCAAATCCTTAAACTGTGTCAAGCTACCTTTCTGTCTCAAATATATCCAATTTTTCCAGGCATACAAAATGATAAAAAAACTCCTACTGATAATCACTACTGACCTAACTGCCCCTTCTCTCCTCTGAAAAACAACTCCTTGCAATTTATGCACCCCAAAAGTCCACATGACACTATCTACTCTAACCCTGATGGAAATTAGTGATATCTAGCACTCAGTTGTTTATACATTCACCAAAACACTTTCTCATCCAATCCTAGATCTGTACTTGAATTTCACCAAGCTGAAATACCAACATTTCTCATGTTCTGGTCATCTTCTCCTATACTCTTTCTCTTCCTCTTTTATTCTTCCTCTCTTCTCATCTCATCTTCCTATCACTCTTCTCATTTTCCATACTGTCTGTCATACCCTTCATCTTTTTTTAATATTGACTTATCTGCAAATTCTAAGCTTGACTGTTTTCTGCAAAAACGCAAGAACTTAAATTGTAAAAGTTGTAGAAACAAAATCATTTTAACCATCTAATCACAGAAAACTATAAAAATATATAAATGTAAATGTACTGCTGTTTCTTCTGCCACCTCATTTGCAGGGTCTATATTACATGATTAAATCATGAAATAGTAAAACATGTAATAGTCGACCCATAATAATCGAACCACCACAGTGTCGAACAGTTCAATGAAGATCTCCGCACAGTGCAGAAATGGAAGTTTTCCATTGTCTGCACTGTAGTGTGATCTCAGAGTTGGTATATTTAAGTAGAGGGGGGGTGCGCGGGTACTTGCCCTCCTGCTTAGAGCATTTAAATGGTTTGTTTGGATGGGTTTTTCTTTTTTTTTATTTTCCATTTGACATCGTGGCGGTTCGATTATTATGGGTTGACTATTACGTGTTTGAATATTTGACCATTTGATCACGTAATATAGACCCCATTTGCATTATGTAAAATCTGCAGTGTTGTCTTTTATGCCATTACATTTGTACAAATTGTGTATTACAGTACATATATTAAATGACTTGTTGGTAGATGCCCTGGGCCTCCACTGAAAATGGGATTTATGCCCAGTTGGTCTTTCCTGGTAAACAAATGTCAAATAATTAAAATTACACACACACACACACACACATATATATATATATATATATATATATATATATATATATATATATATATATATATATATATATATAGGGTCTATATTAATTCATGGAGAGACATATTCCACTAATATGTTTTCATCGATCACCAGCCCCCGAAATTCACTTCAGTGAACCATGGAATTTTTACCACCATTTGCAAACACTTGGCCATCATCTCAACTTTGCCCTTTTCCTGACCATAGTGTGATCTCAGAGTTGGTATATATAGTTGGTGAGTGTGAAGCTCCCATACTTGGGTGGATTTGATTTAGTGTGTTGTGTGTTCTGGACGGTTATCAGATCCTCCATGTAATCCTTTTATCCATTTCTTATTGTTTGTTTATATGTTGCTTTTTAGATTTGAATTACTGTTTTACTATGGATTTCAGTGATCTGCAGCATGTGCACGATTTATCTACTAGATGGTACTTTAGGTAGTCTGTGTAGGTTTTTCCCGATGGAGCCTATAATATACTTAAGGCCTATATGAGTTAAGGTGATAACTTTCTTTCCAGCAAGGAATCCCAAGACAGCAAACCAGTCTAGAAGCCACCACCGTACAAATATCAGCTCACAATAAGGTATCAAATATAACAAGTTTAATGACTCCACAAAGGTACAGCACTAACGCCACAATAGTTGCACAAACACGTTTTCATCGATAAAGCGACTTCATCAGACAAATACATGAATCATACTCAGCTTTAAATACACAGAAAATACAATTAATTGCAGTAATAAAGTAATCAATCAATCATACCTTAAAATTCCTAATTACACATTTAAAGCCACATGCTACTACTGGATCATGATAAATGTACCTTGAATAAAAATAATAATATTATACATATGTACCAAATGGAATTGAGTAACAAATAATAAATTGTACAAAAATATATTGTTAGTTAAAACATTTCTTACATAAACTAATAAATCAACTAAGAATCAACTAAAAACGTTTTCTATTATTTATAGTGCTGTATAAATTAAATGGTATAGTATGACTTAATATATGTAAAAACCAAAATCCATTTGTTTAAAAATCAATTAAAAATGTAATAATATATATGATATATATATCAAAGTACTACTATATTCTACCTGACTTGAGTTTAAGATAGGGTACTATGGAAATAGAGTCATTGAGACCCGGAAATTTATTTGATTCTAAAAAAATTTGCCAAAAGGCTTCTCTATGGGCTAATCTAGCCTCCCAGGGTCCACCCCGGATATCCTTAGGAACAGTTTCTATTACAAAAAACAAGAATCTAGCTCCCTCACATGTTAGTGAATGTCTGTACAGTGCATTCTTGGGGTTAGATCTGCCCATTTCGTATTGATGTTCGTATATACGGCGCTTTAACTGTCTTTCGGTTTTGCCGATATAAAAGGCCTGACAGGACTGGCAGACTGACAGATATACAACTCCTGTAGAGAGACAATTGGAATATTCCAAGGCCCTTATAACTCTGTTCCTACTCTCCAAATACACATGATCGTTATGTATAATATATTTACATGAAGTACAGTGACCACATTTATAAGTCCCTTTCCTCTGTCTATAAGTTCTCATGTTTTGGTCATTTTGTTCTAAAACCCTCTTGATATTAAAACCTCTCCTGAAAACTGTTTTCAGATTTTTGCCCCTAAGGTTGTTCAAGTCAGTTAAATCTTGAAATTGTCGCCATTCTTTTTCTATAATGCTCCTAATGTGTCCAGCATTAGCACTATAATCTGTAATAAATGCAAAGTTACTGGAAAAAACACCCCCAACATCTTCATGAATTTGACTGTGGGCTGCACTAAACACCCTCCCTAATATAGGCCCAAATCTACTAGTCCTAGCTGCCTCCACTTCCTTCCTTACAGATTGGATCATTTCAATAGGGTACCCCCTGTCCAAAAATAAAGAAGTTATTTTATCACATTCGTACCCAAATTGTAGATCATCTGAAGTCATACGGGAAATTCTAACGTATTGTCCTTTCAGGATACCCCTTTTTTGAAATCTGGGGTGTGAACTTTGATAATGAACGTAACTGTTAGAGAATGTGGGCTTCCTGTATATGCAGGACTTAACCCCGTCTCCATCTTTCGTAAGAGTCACGTCCAAGTAATTAACACTATTGTAAGATATTTGATGGGTGAACTTTAAAAATGTAGTTGAGTCATTGATATAGGTAATGAAATCTTCTATACAATGGACAGGCCCAACCCAAAAAATACAAATATCGTCTAGAAACCTACAATAATGATTCCAATGAATAGAAAATTCGCTGTTAAAAACTAATTTCTTCTCCCAAATGGATAATATTATATCCGCATATATTGGAGCACAATTGGCTCCCATAGAAACACCGGATATCTGTTGGAAATATTCTCCAGAAAAAAAGAGAAAGTTGTTGTGTAATACCAATCCCAAAAGTTCAGTAATCATATGCACATCATTGCCTGTGACATCTGGACATGCCCATAAAGCTTCTTCCACCCAGGATAAACCAATATCAGTTGGAATAACTGAAAAAAGATCTACCACATCTATGGTAAGAAATATAACTTCAGTGTTAAAAAGATCCTGGGTCACCCCACGTAGAAAGGCCCATGAGTCCTTGAGAATATAATCATGCCTCCCCCATAGTTGTTTGAGTTTCCAATCCAAAAATTTGGAAATGTTATGTATTTTAGACCCTTGTGCTGCCACAATAGGTCTCAGTGGTGGATCAGATACATTTTTATGAACCTTGGGCACACCAAACAATGTGGGTACTCTAGGATGCATATTCTCAAGATATGAAAAAATGTCCATCTCAATAACTTCCTGGTCTAGCAAATCCTTAATGGCCAGGTCTATCTTTTTATATGATAAGTTTATCTCCTTGATAGAAGCTGAGGTATATTTAGAATAATCATGCAAAAGATTATACATTTTAGCCTCATACAAATTTTGGTCCATTAGAACTGTACCCCCTCCCTTATCCGGTTCCATGACTCGGATGGAAAAATTGTGACTCAAATCTTGCAATAAGGAATTCTCTTCTGGGCTTAAATTGGCTACATATTTAGCCTTGTTAAGTTCCTTTCTAAGTTGTTTTTCCATCCTGTTTTCCAAGTTCTTAAGTTGGGGGTTGAATGCACTAGACTTTCTTATATGTAAACTAGCAGCCCCTGAACTCTCCCCAAACAAGTTTTCCAAATTTAACTTGCGAATAAACAATTTCAGGTCGAGGATGGTATGTGCTACACTGCTACATCTACTAGGGACAAATTTAAACCCTTTCATGAATAAATCAAAACAATGGTCAGTAACCTGAAAGTCACTGTAACTGTAAATATGATAGTGATCTTTAGAATACATAAAAAAATCTCCTATTTTAGTTACTGTAATATTGTTATTAACTACCATTCCTGTTTCCTGTTCTTTCTCCATCCCCTGTTTTGCCCCCGAGGGGACAATGCAGGTGGTGGGTGAACCCCCCACCGGTGGATACCCCTGTTGGGGAATCCGTTCTGACCTCCGGGGTAAAAAATCTACCTCGTTCCCCTCCATGGGTTGTTGATTGTCAACAAAAACTTCCATGTCAGGTCCCTCCTGAGCAAGTGGCTCAGTTTCACCCCCAAAGGAATTGTTCCCAGCGTGGTAAACATGTGTGTTAGGCCTGTAAAATGGTGGATTAGGGTACTGTCTACCATCCTGGTACTCCTTAATATCCCTGTAAAGTTTCTTGTATTTACGGTTTAAAATAGTGTTACAGTGCTGATCAACCCCCTTTCTTATGTCATAATATTTAAGCTTTTCAGCTTCACAATTAAACAATAAATCAGTGGTTACACTTTCGTTATACTTAAAAATATCAGCTTGTAAACATTCAATTTCTTTAACATTCTTCTTAATAATAGCCTTAACAACTTCTAACCCACATTGGTCAAAAGCTTTGATTAAATCCATATGAAAATCACTGCCAGGTGCAACCTGGTTTATATACCCGCAGACCCTTAGGAACTATGTTTTTGTTAAGACACTCTTTTAAATACATGTTATCCAGTTCCAGGGTTTTGTACCTGTATAAAGCATTCTCAAGGGAGCGTAAAGACTCCTTGAATGTACGAGTGTTCTCTGTGGCTCGAGTTCCCTCCTGACTAAAACAAAATTTAGGTTTTGATTTAAACCAGTCCTGGAAGGTTGATGATGGTGAAATAATCCTGCCCTGGGCATCCAAGGATTTTCTGGCACAGTTTGAATGTTTTCGCGTAAAGCTGTAGGCGTACGTCGAAAATCAGTCCCAACGGAAGATGCAGCAACTTCCGAGAGGTTTGCATGGGTTGCACCATTAGGACTGTTGACCACAGGGGGAGCTGCCGAATGTTTAGAAATAGTTTATTTATTTATTTTATTTTACATTTGTTAACCGGGCTAGTCCAACTGGATATATGTCCATTTTCAGTGGAGGCCCGGGGAGAAAAGCTCCGCTATAAACTACTAAAACAAGCTAAACTTATACAAACAATATAAAATAATGCAGTAATAAAGAATATATAATAGTATTTAAGAACTTAACATAACCAGCTGAAAAATCCCTAGGATCAGGGTACAAAATGAGGCTTAACATAGAACAAAAAAATTAATACCCAAGAAGAATACTCTATTACAGAATTGAAAGGAAAATAAAATAAAGAGTATGTAATTAATTTGAAGAGGACGTTCAAGTGGGGTAGAAATTAGGAAATTAGGAAAAAGAAAATAAGGGGATAAAGGAAACAGAAGGCTGGAGAGAAAAGAGTTCAACTAGGGTTTGTACAAGAGCAGAGCCAGTGGTTGGAAAGAAAGAGTTTTACTTTAGCTTTAAAAAGTGGGAGTGAAGATAGTGTAGAGAGGTATTGAGGTAGTTTGTTCAATGTTCTGCCAACTGAGTTGGAGAATATGGAGTCACCTGCTGAGTTATTAGATTGGGAAATTTGAATCAGTAGTTTGTTAGAAGAGCGTAGGTTCCTCTGATTATTGTAGGGTTGTATGAGGGAGGAGAGAGTTGGAGTGTTGTTAGGGTGATAAAGGGCTTTGTGGACAATATTAAGTTGGTGGAATTGTATTATAGCCTTAAGAACTATAATATAGCCTTAAGAGCTATAGTAAATAGCCTTAAGAACCTCCCGTTGCTCCAAAACTAAGCTGTTAATACCTTGGCTAAGAGGATTTAATAAATTGATCAAAAGAGTCAATTGACCCGTGAGCTGTCATAATTCATCCGTTTCGGACCTGTGGGAATTGCCATTCCCTGTACCTTGGCCATCTCCGGAGGTGGAAGATCCCGAACTGGCTTCCATACCAGAAATACAAAAAAGAAAAAATGCTGTAAATACCAAGGAATCCCAAGACAGCAAACCAGTCCAGAAGCCACCACCGTACAAATATCACCGAAATTCACTTCAGTGAACCATGGAATTTTTACCACCATTTGCAAACATTTGGCCATCATCTCAACTTTGCCCCTTTCCCGACCATAGTGTGATCTCAGAGTTGGTATATATAGTTGGGGAGTGTGGGGGGGGTGAAGCTCCCATACTTGGGTGGATTTGATTTAGTGTGTTGTGTGTTCTGGACGGTTATCAGATCATCCATGTAATCCTTTTATCCATTTCTTATTGTTTGTTTATATGTTGCTTTTTAGATTTGAATTACTGTTTTACTATGGATTTCAGTGATCTGCAGCATGTGCATGATTTATCTACTAGATGGTAGTCTGTGTAGGTTTTTCCCGATGGAGCCTATAATATACTTAAGACCTATATGAGTTAAGGTGATAACTTTCTTTCCAGCAAGTTGCGTTGGAATCTAGTGGGTAGTCATTTTTCTGTGACTGGTTATATATAGTATAGGATGTTCACTGTTAAACAAACGTGTTTTGATAATATTCTGACTTACTCACTGCACTGTATTTTCACTCTTACTACCAATGCCTTTCAACAGTATGCATTCTTACCCTGAAGTCTTGTTTGCTATACAGTGAAATCAATCATTACTATAACATTTATTTAAAATGATATCTTACTTCTTCATTAAACTGTGCTAATACTTGGAATGAATTCTGATTTACAGACTGTACATCTCAAACCTAAATCACCAAAATAAAAGTAAAGGTTGTGCAGAAATAAAAACAAATACTAAGATGTAAATATATACTGGAGGTTTTCCGTGTCAGATTAAATTATTACCACCATGATTAAGTTGTTTCAGGGCTTAAATATGTGCTTTAAATTCTGTAAAATGGAGGCACACCCTCCTGACCTCCTTGCTTAGGTAATCATATGTCAGCACTTATTTCTCCATCATGTTCACAGTAAAAGAGCAAAAACAAGAATCATATGATACTTTCAGTAGAAGAAAATACCAATAGTGAAAGAAGAGTGATACATAGCTGAAAACCAAAGACTGACAGCTGTAATATTTGACTAAGAGCATTATAGTATGCAGCAATACATAATATGTACTCTACTAACAGTAACAAGTTAGTAGGTAAGCACATTGTTTTAGTGGATAAGAGCTCTGCCTCACTGCTGTAGGGCCTGGGCTTCAGTCCTGACTGTGGTCATTGTGTGTGTTTGTGGGAAATCTGCATTCTCCTACTATATCTGCATGGGTTTTCTCTGAGTAGTATTTTTTTTCCTATCTCCCAAAAACATATTGTTTGAATGATTACTCAACACTGTCCCTGTACATTGCATTGACTCTTGACCTTCTGGCTGAGATTATGGTTAAAAAGTTGTGAGAAAACAGCAGTTCACTTACCTGGCTACAAATCGAGTAAACCAGAAGTAAAAAAAATCTAAATAGTAATTGTCAAAACGTATAATACTGATTTGCACATTCACAGTTAGAAATATGAAATCAGAATACCTCATTTTAAAAGGTCTAACTCAGCAATCTTACCTCAGAAATTAGCTGGCTGTTCAGAATAGTACTAAAACAGGGTTATTGGTTTTCATTAATGTATTTGTTGTTCTACAATTAGGTCTTCACTCAACATTTGTAGTTCATTTCAGCATGCTGAGGAAACACAGTTGTAATTTCTTAGTTCTAGGTAATGCACTAAGCAGTAATGTTTTTCAGATCTGGGGGACAAATGTCAACACAGCTGAACAACCATGGCATTACTAAATAATGTCAGGATTTGGTACCAGAGAATTCCTCAGCATGATCAACTTCCTTTGCTTTGACACAGACGAAACGGTGAAGCAAGCAAATGAGTACATTGTTCTTACAGAGAATTTCAAAATGAAAAGATGGGATTTAGGTACCTGAAGGTAAATGCTCATGCTAAGGATTAGAAGATTTTTAAGAAGACATAAATATAGACAGTCAGTATGTAAGCTGGAATGGCAAAGTTAATAATCTGTGAGGCTGCCATACAAAGACTTGGCTAATCACTATGTAGGAATGCTAGGATAGCTGTGAAAATTTACAGAAATAATCTGGCGTTCTTTTTTGTGCAGCCGTTCAAACACTTATGTAAATGTTGCCAGCAAGGAAGGTACCTGTTTGACATTTGTAAGGTTCTATGTGCTTCTAGTTGAATCAGTTTGCCTTGGTCAGATTATATTCTGACCTCAGAGCTCACCTTCCTTGAACACTGCTACCTATAGCACTGTAGAAAATGCTATGGATGTTGTTCCTAAAATGTTCAAAAAGGGTTAGACAAGAACTTCTTTACAACAAAGATACAACAGAATTAAAAGAGAATATTATGTTTACTTTAGTAGACAGGAGTCAAGAAAAATGCGTAGACTGTATTCTTTAAGCAGTAGGTGGAAGAGTCATTTCATAGGTCATTACAAAAGACAGCTGTAACAGAATCATCTGAGTGATTGACGTGAGGGGGAGGTTGACCCACATCTAACTAATGGCTGCCCCCAGGTCTTCTTCTCATACACTGGGTACACTAGATTCACCCTGACCCACATGCAGGGTCATTGAGGAGACAGTGGACCCTGATGCATGGAATAGTTTTTGTTTGTTTTTCATTCCCTAAATTCCTCACTCCTCATGCACACTTGTGATGTCTGGGGATGGATGTGTAACGGAGCACACTGCCCCTACATCAATTTGAATAAACCTCTCTGCATGTCTCCAGTAACTCTGATGTCTGAGCTACTAATCAAGCCCAGAATGTGTGATCTCTAGTCATGGATTGGCTGTTGGGGTAAGGTAGACTTGGTGGTGTAATAAAACAGATCAGATCATTAAAGGCATAATAAAAAAAATTATTACAGGAACCTCCACAAATGTTTGCCTGTTTTAAGTGGCCAACACAGTGCATGCATTTTTACAGTGAGATAATTAAAGGAATGGCACATAATGATATAGTATGAGGAGGGACAAACAAAATATGCTAAACTAAGCCCTAGCAGCACTGTAAAAGGAATTCTGCTTATGTCTGTAAGGTCACTGACTAGCCTTTATGTGAAGTCTTCTGCTCAATGTCTGTATTTTTCATGTGTGTGCCTAAAGGAACAGGAATGGTTAACAGGTGGTACTGCACAGGAGAGTTAGACATTCAGTGCATTCATAGCAGTCTTTTCTACAGCAGGAATGGTAGAAAGGCTACTATTTATAAGGTCTGACTGTGAATACAGTAGTTGCCAACACGTGCAAAAACTGGACAAAGATACTTCAGCTTGGAGTGAGAAGGAGAACATTTCTGTTTTGAAGAATCAGGAACAGATACAGAAATGTAGGTCTAGAAGCAGTTTGCTTTCACTATGTCTGCATTTGTTATCCAAGTTTCTATGTTGCCACTGCTGACATGTTGTCAGTGTGCCTTTCTTACATTCCTGATCTTGGTATCCATATGTCATCAGGACTCACCTGTTTGCTAATCCAATCATGATTAGACAAATAGTCTCTTAAAGTATAACTAATCTCAGGTGTGATATTTGTCTGTCCTAATAATTATCCTTCACATGAATATAAACCAGTTTGTTTTCCCTGCTTTATCATAACATCCTTCTACATATACAAAGCAGGCATTTTTCATTGATTTTTGTCTGTTTTACTTACCAATATCATAAAATTCTTCCACTTTCTGCAAATTGTAATGAATGTTTTACTTGCTTACTTATCCTTTTTTTTGTACTTTACTGTAAAATGACACAAAACACACACAAGCTATTCCAGAAGTGCCATTTTCCTGTATTGCACTAAATAAATTTGGCTGGCTTTTTAATCAGCACTTGTTCATATTTACATTGTTCTCATGTATTGTCCTAATTTTAAGCAGACTGTGACCCTTGAAATGCTGTGGTGGATTGCATGGTGGTTTCAAATGTGCCACTTTTATTCTTTAACTTTGAAGCTTATCTTCAATGCATTTAGCCTGCTACTCCTCATAAAAAGAAAACACTAGTGCTATATAAATGAATGCTTTAATGCAATATATACGCTTTTGAGTGTCACTAGATTGTGAGTCAGGATTGTAAGCACATTATCCCCAGTGTGTATTGAGTTAGTAAAAAAATACACATGGATACAATAACAATTATGCCAGAAGAATATGCTGTTGTTGCACATATTGCAGTATGCTGTTTAGTTTCTTGTAGTTTTGTTATACAAGGATTAAATACGTGTATTATCAGAGCAGATAAATCTAACTTACACGTCAGAAAATAGAGTTAACATCTCAAAGCAATGAAAAACAAGTAAAACAGTTAAATGCACTTCTTACAAGACAAATTTGATATGAGTTTTTCAGCTTCACATGTAACATTATCAATAATAATTAATGCCATAACATTTGGGGTAAATGTGAAACATTAAAAAATATGACTCATTGTGAAATTAAAAAATATACTCACAGCATTATGATTTTCAATATTTTAGCCCTTAAATTACAGTATTGACATCATTCCATAACCATTTTTTCCCATTTTTAAATATGGGGTCAGGGTATCACGTCAACAACAGTCTTTCATATTATTAACAAAAATATATAGTCTGCTCTGCTGGTGGAAAATTCATCTCCTCCTCAGTGCTTTACTAAAGGATTAGTCTAAAGAATCTCAGGTTCATTGATCAAGAGCTGGTCACTTCCATGCAGGAAGGTTTTTCTCCACAATATAATATGTAGGAGAACTGGACCTCCCCATTCTATGTATTTCATTACGTTATTTCAAGTTCCCACTAAAGATAATGATATATACTTCAAACAAAATTCTGCCAGATGCAGAGACATGGTTTTGGATAGTGCTTACACCCTTCCACATTCACTCTAGTCCACCAGACAACTAACCCAGACCCCGCCCCATTTTTACATTTGGCTCAGCCTCCACTCATGTTCAGTGCTGATGACCAACAGAAGAAGATGGCTGGGTCATTTTCAGCTTTTAGCTGGTCATACTGGTGAGAAAAGTGCTGTAGGATTTACCAGCACATTGTACACTCCATATCTCCTTATATGAATTGAGGAAGCATTGCAGAACCTGTAAATAAGGCATTGACAGAACAGTCTTATGTGTAACAGAGACAGTGAAGTTATAAATGTACATTTCAAGAAAACTCACTCTTCTTTGATAAGCCACTTTACCAAAACCGGACAAAGTATTTAAACACATTGCGTTCTAACAGAAATCTATGTGAACATTTTTTCTGATATGGAGGAATTGCCTTGAAACAACAACACTTTGCCACTCTAATCCTTCTATGTGGCCCACCTAATCACAAAAGGTTCGCATCCAGATCAAAAGAGGTCATTATGCCCTATACTCATCACTCATTAGACCCATCATAGAGTACAACGCCCCATTTGGGATGTACCTTACAAGACACCTGCAACAGCTGGAAAGACCACAGAAGTACCTCACCAAGAGGATCACTGGCCTCAAACAGATGCCCTATGCAACTCGACTAAAGAAGCTCCAGCTGTACTCAGTTGCATACCGCCTACTCAGAGGTGATCTCTGCCTGACATACAAGGCCATGTCCAACCCAGAATTGATGGACATGCTCTACCTAAAGAAAACCTTATCCCCTTGAGCCACACGCTCTAGGGATCTAAACCTCACCACAACAATAAATAGGACATGCTGGAGGGATAGATTCCTGTCCCAGAGACTTCCCATGCTTTGGAACAAGATTCCAATCTACATTAGGCAGAGCTCCTCATTAACACTCTTCAAAAGAAACCTTGACGAGTGGATGGGAAACAGAAAGTTTACCCCGGGGATGACTTCAGTGGCTCTGCTGGACAGAGGTACAGGGAACGAATCTAAGGGGGTAGCGAAATCCAACACATTCTGGCTAGGCTTATAAATGCCTTCGGGCAGATAACCTAGTACCTACCTATGAACCTATAATACTTAATATTTTCAGAACAGAAACAGACACTGAAATACACTATAGCTAAAAGGAGATTCAGATGTTGTGCATGCCTGTTTCATTTCTGAGTTTGGCTCTAACAAATCACAGCATGTTTGCAGCTGAGTGAAATGCAAAGATGGAGCATCTGGAGGTTAGACAGTAGGTGGTAATGTGCACTAAAGTCCATGACACCTATGTCTTGGAGGAAGCATGTGATGGACTATGCAGAATAAGGGGGAAAATCGAGATTTTTCATTTTCTTACTATTTAATGATCACGGATGTTAGCAATGGGGAGGTAGGCATTGCCTTTTCAGAACTAGTCAAAACCCATGTACTAGGTACCAGTGAAAATATGACCTTAATTGGCTATGGTTTACAAATGGGAAGAGGATATCAGTAAGCACAGTTCTTTAACTTTGAGACTTGAGATGTATGCATGTCATTTTCATTGTTAAAGAAATAGTATGATGCAATAAACAGTGTCTGAGTTTCTACCTATGATCAAGAATATGAAACAAATGGCAGACAGTAATAATATGATTGTATTGGCATGATCCCCCTTTCTTGGAAGGCTGGGTAGAAGGGTTGGAACATTTAAATGCACCATTAGAGATGCAATACACTATATGGTCTATGGCCTGGAAATTTTAAGAAGTAGGGGTCACCTGAAATATCCCTGCATGCTGCACCCACTCAGTAAAAAAAGAATAAAAATGGGAATGCATAATGTGGACCATATACATCAGGGTACTTGTTTAGCATGTTTCCCATTCTTTCAAGCTTTTACTGACATTTACTGCTTTGAAAACCTCAGTAATGTGATCTAAAGGGTGGATTACAGTTGCAGAATGCCTCCATGGTGATGATTTCTAGTACTCAAGCTGACTGTGTTTTACAATATTTGACAGACAATGTACATTTTTCTGCTCTGAAGAAAATTCAAGATGGTGACCTCAATTTACAATTAATTGTTCTGCTTTGGAGAGTCATATTGCTAGAATGCACACACTGTTTGCAGATAAAGCCCATTACATCAAGCCATAAAAGTAAACTGAAGGCTTTGAAAAAAAAAATTTTATGCAGTCAGTTTTTTCAACAGCCTTTTCTTCGACTGCTGATAGATTGGAACAATTGCAATGAGAAACACCTTTCAGTGACAGTGGAATTTTCCATTTTTTCCACTGCTTAGTAACCATGGAGAAGGTATATAGAATTTTGGTGGAGTTGCAGAAAAAGATGTTTTTGTAAATTGCAGAAAGGTGCTTTGGCATAAAACTATTGACAATCAAAGAAACTGCTGTTGATTGATTAACATGAATCCAAATGAATCATGTAGATGAGGAGCTTGTAGCTACATGTGCTTTAGCTACAGTGCACACACACACACACACACACACACACACACACACACACACACACACACACACACACACACACACACACACACACACACACACACACACACACACACACACACACACACACACACACACACACACACACACACACACACACACACTTCAGGACTTGCAGGCGTGGTCTTAGAGTCTGGAAAACACATTGGATTATTTGGAAAATAGAGCCCACAGGAGTTACTTCTACGTCAAAGGTCTACTAGAAGTGTAGGAAGGTAAGAACTCTGCCTTTCTTCAGAAGGAGCTAGCAATTTCCTGGACACATTAAGATCTTCCTGTAGTGGGAAAAACATACTGTAACCCACAAGATGAAAACTGACTCATATTACAGGCATTCCATTTTGAAACTTCTGGAATACAATTACAGGTACAGCATTTTGAGGAAGCCAACAGGAATGGGAACAGCTTTGAAAATTACAGAGCATACAGTGAACACCCTTAGTTTTATTTTTAAATGTCATACTCCAGGAAAAGGAAAATATTTGCATCTTTCATTTTAAAATGCAATGAGCTGGACTTACATGTACACCTTAGATGTCCTGCTGTACTAACACTTACAGGTAATACTTAGTTTTATTTGTTTGCCAATCCACCCAAAGCAGATAGTTTTTTAAAATAATACAGAACCAGTTGCAGTTAGCCAGTAGCACTTTCTTAAAGGAGAAGCCACAGAGTGCCTTTTTCCAAAAGCCCGGGAAGTAAGTCAGCTTTTTGTTGTCAATCCCTGTCAAGTCACCAGTGGGGAACATGGACAGAGAAACTCTAGCTTAAGGGAAACGTTATCACCTTCTGTTGGCAGTATCATCTTAAGGGTAAGAAAGTCGGGTTAGACATACATTACAGAGGAAAAATAAACACACATGAAGGCAATCAATCTGGTTAAAAACGGAAGAGGGGAACAACCCTCGCTTCCACCTTTATTATAAAGCACATGGTCATGTGACCTCTCTTGACCTCTCCACACCAATGACGTCAGTGTAAGAGCACACATACGATCATTCACTCTCTTTTATTATTATCAGCCAACACCTCCACTTGCTCTTACATTTTAAGAACATATTTTTGGATAACTTTTCCTTCACATTCCAAATACGTAATACATGAACTTTTCAATCTTCGATTTCGTAGCAGGTTTAGTAAAAATATCTGCAACCATGTCCATTGTTGGGAAATATTCAATGCTTATTTTGTCATCATCAAGTGCTGACCTGACAAAATGATACTTAATATCAACATGTTTACATCTCTGTCGGCTTACTGGATTCTTCGACAAAGCGATTGCTCCTTGATTGTCCTCAAATATTGTTACTGGCACATACTTGCACTCTACATCCATTCCACTCAACAGCTGCACAAGGTACAAACTCTCCTGTGTTGTTGCTGCCAATGCCATGTACTCTGCTTCACATGTAGATAAAGCTACCGTTTGTTGCTTCTTTGATTTCCATGAAATAATAGGCCCATCTCTATTGAGGCTAAAGCAATAACCTGTTATACTATGCATATCGTTTTGATCTGTTCCCCAATCTGCATCACTGTATGCTATTAGGGTTGCCAGATTTTTTTGTGGCTAAAACCGGACTAAGGTCACGCCCCTTGCATCACCCATAACTCCACCCATCCCCACCCCCTCTCCCACACATGCCCCACCCCCTTTGTGACATCACGGTGACATCAGATGATGGGAACACCCACTTTCTGTTCTGGATGCCTGCTTTTCTTTAAAAAAGCATAGTAAATCAGCCAATTTAATAAACACTGACAGTCTGTTTCCTTTTGTAAAACAGAATACTGGACTTTGTACAGTGTTTTCCTGACTACCAGAGACTTGAATAAATGATTTGCGGATAGTCCAGAAAAAAAACGGATAGGTGGCAACAGGGATGATTTCCAATTTCCCACCTGTTGGTCAAAGTTATGGGAAGCTTGTTCCAGTGCATGGGGACCCTCTGAGACACATTTGTGTCTCATCAACATGGCCTATTTATGTTACAAGCAAAATTTAAATCCTTGGATCTACTCATACACAACACAAGGCAAAACTGTGTCACTTATTTTAAATAAATTACTCTGATCTGAGCTTATGGCAAACTGATAAACCTTTCTTTGTTTATTTGTATTTCTTCACCATTAAATAAGTAAGCAGCTGTTTTATTTACTTCTGCAATGATTACAGATATTAAAATAAAATAAAATGCACAAACACCGATAGCCATTGTCTAAACAAAACAGTCCCACAATGAAAATAGACTTAGCACAAGCACTAAACTTCTCTGCCATTGAAGCTCACATTCATTAAAACAGTATTAAAACCCAGATTCAAATAAAATGCATCTGGCCAGTGGAGAATAAAGTTTACCTTTGGGCTGTTTTCAAATTATAGTCTCTTTGAACACATTTTTATGGCCATGCAGGCATATATGTGTTCTTTGATCCACCTTCATGATTGTAGTTCCTTGTATAATAAAGCACCACCTGTTAGAGAGTGTTTTAAAGTTGTAGTTTTGAACATAAGCAATGAAGCAAAGTGTATGACCCGGTAATGACGAAACTGCATTTACTGCCAATCTGACATCAATGCTACAGCACTGCTGCCAAAGGAAATAATTTTGGAATGCCCGTAAATCAGTGGGCATAACATTTAACTCATAATGGATTCACAATGGGAGGGTCAACATTTCAATCTAGTGAATGCTAACAATTTATGCAAAATACTTGGCAAAGTATTTTGCAGCAGGTTAGCAAACAAAATTGCAAAGACAGGGAGTGCTGTAGCATAACTTATTGTAATTATCTACTCAGAAATCAGTGTACTCCCTGTTTTTGCAATTTATTTGCTAACCTATACGTGTGTGTGTGTGTGTGTGTGTGTGTGTGTGTGTATACATGTACACAGAGGCAATGACAGAGAGAGAGAGACAGATGTATAGACAAACACACAAGAACTCAAACACTGTCCAAAAATTTCTTAAAAGTTGGATTTTCATCTACACAAACCCCAGCTGCTATTACACACACATTTTTAATTTATTTTATTTTTCAGATAGTGGCCATGTGTTTAGGAGAACTATCTGGGGATGGCAGGCTTGATCTATACACATATGCTAGTGGTTTGCAGGCAGCTCACGTCTAGATAAAAAAAAATATGCAAATGACTTGATCCTTCTCTCTCTCTACACTTAATAATGCTGAGGGACTAAAGATCCAAGTTAGCACTAAGCAGCAGCAGGTAAAGAATAAGAATATGGGGCTGTCCATGGCTGATCCATAGGCTTACTAAATTAACTTCAATACAACTTAATAAACGATCTGCATAAATATCTGCATTCAAACATAGCTTTTTTAAAATCTACAATCTTGATTCACTTTGTTCCAAACAGGTTCTCGTAAATATCTGCTGAAGTGTACTTTGGAAATGACTAAATGTATGGTTATACAATTATTTACGCCTGTATTTAATGACAGACAAGGCTGGCTAATGACCCTAAATTATCTATTAGCATGTGTAATCCAAAGTTCCACCGTTTTCAAGTTTCAACTAACACTTGAGTTTAATGTTTGGGAGTTGATGCCTTCTCAAAGAAAAACAGAGCCATCAAAGTTAAAGGAGCAATACATAGGTGTCAACCTTCCATTTCCAAAATGAGGGACACACTAGCACTCACTATGTGGAAGAAATGGGCAAAATGTGATACCCATACTAACTAACAGCTTACTACCAACTCCATTAAAAAAGTCATAGGATAATATTTTGTTTTACTTATAAAATAAGATTTTTTTCATAAATGAATATAATTAATTTTTATTTACCACATAGAAGATATCAGTTGAAAAATTCCCACGAATGTGTTGCAAACCCTTTCAATGTGGAACTGAGGAACATGAACTTTTAAGACCCTGAATGAGGTGCACTCCTCATAATGAGACTCGTATTCCTAGCCAAAGTATGCACATCGTGTGTTAAATCGTACCCAGTAAATGAACAGATCTAACTATTCTGACTTAATATCTAAACTAAACTTGAATTTACCAGTGATAATGTTTGTCAAACCAATCTGTAATACTTCTGTCTATAAAAATATACAGCTATTGAAAACATTTTTATAGCAAATATAAATGTACCACTATAAATATTAAACCACTCCATGGTGCAGAGAGATGGAATCTTGATTGTGGTGTAGGAGACCCAAGGTCACTTAGTAAATTCAGTCCTTGAGGAGTCAGCTAGGGGTGGGAGGAAATGTAATTTTTGTAAAAATGCCTCTCCTGTAGGGTCATTTTAGGGATTTACCAGAAGGGTAGTCATCCATGGTGAAGATCAAAGGATTCAGGTCTTAAAAGAACAAATGGTATTATGTACATCTGCACCTATACCACTGCCTGATAGACTGGAAGACAGGACATAATGGAAGGGTATACAATTAAAAAATATATATCTAAATCATCTGCAGATGACAGCTCACCTCTGTCCAGATCTCAGCTCAGATGACATTGTGGCTTTGTCCAATATGTGTAGGAGTGAATAGGTCAATAGGGTGAGAGGAGCCTGATGTGGGGAGGGAAAAAATAGTAAATATGAATGACCATAGCACTGAGAAAATGTGCTAGATAGGGGGGCTAGGGGGAAGGTGGAAACCTCTTTTTTTCTTTTAATGAAATGTTTTTGCAACATTTATCAACATGCAGTTCAACATAAACACATATGATAAACGCGGCATGTATTCCAGATGATTATAGTGCAGTAGTTTTGACATGCAAGAGTTACATTACTAATTAATATTAAATACAAATTGAATCCGGATTACTAATAATCTGTCATTAGGCTGTTCTTTCAAGCTGCAATTTTTAATCTAACCTGAACTTACTATTTTGGCTAATAATACCTCAATCAAGAAGTACATCTGTATGAGATGCCCATATTTACCATTGGCATTATGTTATTTATGTTACTGTGTTCTCTTCCTCATTACTCAGAAACCACAGCAGCCATGTTGTCATACATTTTGCTTCTTACCTTCTGACATATTTTCCATTTTCTTTCATCTGTTTCATGATGTTAACCATGTCCTGAAATGCTGGGGTAACCTTAGATTTCCATGGTCTAGTGATGGCTTTTTCAGATACCAACATAAGTGAAAATAAACATAATCTATCATTTGAAGACAATGAAATAGTTTGGCCATAAACCAACAAAATTAAAGACTTCAAAATCTAGACCAGCTGAGAAAAATCATCTAAAGAGCATCTGAATTTGTTCTTGGAAAAGCCATAAGACTGTATAGTTCCCAAATATATTACATAATCACCACTCCATTTTTTCCCCTGAGGCACACTTCCTGCAGGTGTCATATACTTGTCTAGGTATAAAAGTTATTTCTGGAGGCGCTTCCAAACACAAAATGTTTGAATTTCCTTCACAGTGTCACATGCTTTAAAAAATGTAACCACCTTCACATAGTGCTTGGTAACCTCTATCGTGGTCGTCGTGGGCAATTCTGTCCACATAACTGCTGTTTCTGCTTTTAGTTCCTTAAGATCATTATATTATGCACTACTGCTCAGGGAGGTTGAGGAACATATCTTCTCTCTGCTCAGCTCCAGAGCTCTAGTATGCTGCCGGACAATGTCCTCTACCACCTGGCTGCTCTGCTGCCACATGGGCATAGTTAGCCCCCTCTTCACGGTCACGGAACTACTGCTAGCTTAAAATTTGGCGCAAGTGAGTGAGTCTGACTGCAAATTAGAATTACTTCCTTCCACGCTGGTGTGGTGTTGTAAGCACGCATGATTCTCCTTAAAGGAGAAGACGGCGCTAATACCACCACAATCGCAATCAACGGTACCTGGCTACCTGCTGCAGCTGTAAAAGTGGGAGGTCGCCACCACGGCACAAAACGGACTTCATATGTCGGTTTGAATAATATTTGTAACCGGACAATTTGTAAAAAAAACGGACAGTCCAGTCAAAAACCGGACAGCTGGCAACCCTATATGCTATAAGCTGAAGTTTCCCTTCACTTTTCTTATAACACAGCTCTCTGTCCAATGTACCTTTTAAGTATCTTAACACATGTTTTGCTAGTGTTAAATGAGATTCACTCGGTTGTGACAAATATTGTGAAAGTTTACTTACAATCCAGCTAAGATCAGGTCTTGTGCTTGTCATAACATATATCAAACTACCCACAAGCTCACAATATTTTCTTAGATCTGTAGATTCACTGACACATTCAAAGTTTGTTTTTTGTTTGGAAGGGGTACTTCTTACTTTACAATTAGACATACCAAATGTCTCAAGAATTTTCATGATGTACCTCTTTTGATTCATCCTTACTTTACCACTATTTTAGGTAAAGTCAGTGCCTAGAAAATGTTTTAGCTTTCCCAGATCTTTCTTTTTAAATTTAGCTTTGAGCATTTCTTTTACATCGTTTTAGCATTGTCGCCTCACAGTAAGACGCTGTCCGGTTCGATTCTCAGCTAGAGCGTCTTCTGCGTGGAAACATGCATGACTGGGCATACCTTCATTGAAGGTTGTGCGTCAGGGCTGGTAACTCGGCACGTAAAACTCAACTACCAATCATTAGTGGAACGGAGTTCCGCTGTGGCGACCCCTAACCAGGAAAAGCCGAAAGACACAACAAGTGATTCATTGTCACTAGCTGCTATAATGAGATCTCAACCCATATAATAAGGACTGTTTTTTCATTTTCAGCTTGTCTAGTGTATACACAGTGGTCTGCAGGGTTTTGGATAAAACTATTTTCACAAAGATAATCGTGCAACGTTTTGTTCCATTTACGCCCTGATTGTTTCAATCCGTATAATGATTTATTCAGTTTACAAACCAATTTTTTCATCATTATTTGATTTCTTTTCAAAACCTTCAGGTTGCTCCATATACACTTCACAGTCAATAGGAGCATGTAAATAGGCCGTTTGCACATCCATCTGGTGCAATTCTAAATCATACTGAGCTGCCATCTGCATTAGACTTCGTACAGATGTCAAACTCGCAGTTGGTGCAAATGTTTCATTATAATCTATACCAGCGACTTGACTGTAGACTTTAGCTACATATCTAGCTTTGTAAGTCTCAGTATTATCTGCATTGTCTTTTACAGTGAAAACCTACCTACCCACCCACTGCATTTTTATCTTCCGGCAGTGTGGTGAGTGTAAATGTGCTGTTTTCCTTTAAAGACTTAAGTTCCTCCTTCATGGCTTTGACCCACTTTTCCGAGTTAGACAAAGTCATGGCTTCTTTAAAGCTCTGCGGTGTCAAATAGTCAACATTAACTGTCACATAATTGTCGTTTTCAACTTTACACTCATAGTCTTTCAAGTATGCAGGTGGTTTTCTCTCTTTTAGAGTAGTGTGTATCCTGCCTTTCCTCTTCTTATAGGTTCATAGGTTCATACTAGGCTATCTGCCCTAGGGCATTTATAAGCTGGAGTTTCTTTAACTGGGCAGCATATGGCATCTGTTTGAGCCCTTTGATCCTCTTGGTGAGGTACTTTTGGGGTCTTTCCAGTTGCTGCAGGTGTCTGGTAAGGTACATCCCAAAAGGGGCATTGTACTCAATTATGGGCCTGATGAGGGATGAGTAAAGAGGCACGATGACCTCCCCTGATCTGGATGTGAATCCCTTCATGATTAGGTGGGCTATATAAAATGTTTTTCTAACCACTTTAGCCACGTGGTTGTCAAATGAGAGATTGCTATCAACTTGGGTCCCCAGGTCCTTAATTACTTCTTCCGTACTTAATGGATTATCAACTATGTGGTAATTTGTGGGCACTTTGTTTTTGCCAAAGGGGATGACTATACACTTTTTGGCATTTAGCTTGAGGCCATGGCTCTGGCACCAGTTGTCTGTTTCTATGAGGCCCTTTTGTAGGATGCTTGTGTCAGCTGGAGAGTCGATTATGGCGCCCAGTTTGCAGTCATCTGTGAACTTGGTCAGCCACAGTCCTTCCGTGTTAGCCTGTACCTCCGAGAAGTATATACCGAACAAGAGAGGTCCCAGGACTGAGCCTTCTGGGATGCCACTTGTAACTGGTTTGGAGTCTGACATGGCTCCAGCAATTCTAAACATGTGGGTTCTGTCCTTGAGCCAGTTTGCAACCCATCTAGTGACATAGGGGTTTATATTTAAGCTGGTGAGCTTGTCTATAATGCCCGAGTGCAAGGTCCAGGTAGGCTGTATGGACCACCTTCCCCTCGTCAATGGCCTTGGTGACTGTTTCAAAGAAATCGACCAGGTTTAAGAGGCAGGATCTACCCTTAACAAAGCCGAACTGGGTAGGATCCAGTGTCTGTAGGTCCCCAATATCTTTATTTATGAGGTCCATGATGATCCTTACCATACTATTAGGTGACTTTAATATTGATTGGAACTGTTGTATTTCCCAGTTTCCAACCTCTCACATAAACCTCTATGGCTTTACCAGATTATTACCGCCCCTACCCGAATAAATAAAACCAGTTCCAAACAGAGTATCCTGGACTGGATTCTATTTAACACTAACCCTATGTGTTACATCACAGGTACACTACCTGATAATATCAGTGACCATCAAATCACTTTTATCAACCGACAAAAAAGCCCCATCCCCACTAATACTCAACTCAGAACTAACAGGAACAAAACTAACTTCAACATAGACAACTTCCTATTAGAGCTAAAAGCTTGCAACTGGTCTCCTCTGAAATATTTGCCTCTAGATGAAGCTGTCTCATACTTTAATAATAAATTCCTTCAAATCCTTGGCCACCATGCCCCTACAAGAGTAACAAGAACCAAAACAAAGCCTGCTCCTTGGCTATCCAAAGAAACCAAACAGAAAATGTTACATAGAAATAGAACATGGGACAAATGGAGAGCTACCAAAAACCCAGCTGACCATGTGACCTTTAAACAACTTAGAAATGAAACAAAGAAACTGATAGTCACTGATAAAAGAAATTACTACTCAAAAGTCCAACACGCACAACATCAAAACCCCCAGAAATTCTGGATAGGTATCAACAAATTACTGCACCCAGGTAACTCCAAAACACCTACACCCTCAAACCTCACTCAGACCTCCCCAAATCAAATTGCTGATGCATTTAACTCAGTTTTCAAAGATACTGTTACTTCCATAGCTTCATCCCTATCCCCACCATCCATGCAAGCACCCAACTCCCTAACCGATAATATCCCTCATTTAAACTTCAACCAGTCTCAACAGATCTCATTCATAAATTACTTACCAAGTTAAAACCTTGTACCCCTTCAGCTGACCTCATTCCAGCAGAATACCTGCAGATTGCAGCCAAACCACTGGCCTTCCCTGTCTCTATTTTAATCAGTTGTACCATAACAGAAGGCTGTATCCCAACCCTTTGGAAAGTCTCTCATATCATCCCATTACATAAGGGTGGTAACGTAAATGACCTCTCTAACTTCCGTCCCATAGCCTTACTTTCCCCTTTAGCAAAAATCATGGAAAGATGTATACATAGGCAATTACCTAATCACCTCCTCCAAAACACTCTCCTAGCAGACTGTCAACATGGTTTTAGACCTTATCACAGTACTACTACTGCTCTCTTTTTTCCATGCCTTTTCCTTCTCCTGCTATCCATAACAAGATATTCTCTTTCTGTTTAGTTCTCATCTACTCTTGGACTCTCAATACCACTAGGATGGATGGATGTTTAACAGAAACATCTGTTGTACTTTTTCCTGTTGATGCTAGTATTAGTTTTAGACTTTTATTAAAATGTTATGTACTACATTCTGTCTGTTAAATGCACCCTCTGTACAACTATCTTTCTAAAATTGTCTTACTGTGGAGCTTTTCTCCCCGGGACTCTACTGAAAATGGGCATTTATCCAGCTAGACTAGCCCGGTCAACAAATATAAAATAAAATAAATAAAATAAAAATTTGCAGACCAAGCTAGTCAAGTTTATGGGGTGATAGTTTCCAGGATCTGTTGAGGCACCACCTTTGTGGAGAGGGACCACTGTTGCTGTACGCCACTCTTTGGGTACATATCCTGTAGTAAGGCTGAGACTGAACAGTAGTTTTATGTTTGGGTTTAGTTCTTCTTGGAGTTCATGTAGGATGCAGCCTGGGACACCGTCTGGTCCCATTGATGCTGTGTTTTTTGCTTTGGGGAGGGCGGCTTTTACCTGAGCATCTGAGATGTCAGGGGGGCAGCACGCTGCTGGGATAGATATTTGCCCTTTTGGTGGGGAAGGGGGGTGAGAAGTTTGCACTGAACCTATCAGCTAGGATGTTGGCAATGTCTCTGGGTTCGGTGTACTTTTTGTCATTTTGGACTAATTATGAGCATATCTGGGAATTCCCACCCAGGTTCCTAACATAACTAAAGAAAGCCTTGTGATTATCCTTAGTGTCCTGTGCAATTTTTCTCTCGAAGCTGGCCTTAGACGATTTTATGAGTGCCCGTAGTTTTTTGCTAATACTGATCAGAGATGCCTTCCCTTTTTGGAATTTTGCTCTATCATGTAGTAGCTTCCTCCTTCTATTGTATAGTTTCTGTATGGCTGGGGTCCACCAGACAGGACACCTAACTTTGGAGGATTGGGTCTTGGTTTTATTTGGCATTGCATGATCCATGCATTCCTGAAGGTGTTCATAGAATGTGTTTATAAAGGATTCTGCAGTCTGGACCGTATTTTTCACAGGCTCGGGGACTTTGAAGGATTCCACCTCGGTTTTGAGGAGTGTGAAATTTGCTTTAGAGAAGTTTTTCACTGTGGTTTTCTGTGCAGGGGCTGGGGTCAGGATGTGAATATCTAGTGAGATTAGTTTATGGTCTGATCTTACCAGTGAGGGATACACTTCTGGTCTGGAGCATAGAGTCCCCATGTTGGTGATGATCAGGTCCAGTATGTTTTCCCCTCTTGTGGGAGTGGCAACAAGTTGCTCCATAGCATTTGAGTTTATAAATTCTAGGAACCTTTGGGCTAAGGTGTTGGAGCTAGAGTAATGCTCCCAGTCTATGTTAGGGTAGTTGAAGTCACCCAATATAATGGTGTGTGGAGAGACCTTCATATTTTCCAGTGTTCTCAGGAAGGCTGAGTGGGGTTCCTGGGTTTGGGAGGGTGGTCTGTAGCAGGCTATAAACTGGAAGGCAGTTTTACCCACTGTTAGTTGCACATGGATAGTCTCTGATGCTTCGTGCTGTGCCACCAACCTGGAGGTGTGGGTATCTTTGACGAATATTGATACTCCCTCTCCTTTTGTGGTTCGGTCCAAGTTTTGGGGCTGAAAAACATGGTATGAGGTATAACCTGGTAGTGCTGGGGTGCTCTCAGGAGCCTTGAACTAGGTTTCTGTTACTGCACAGATATTGATGTTCTCCATGCTAAGGAGAGTTTTGAGTGTGTGCATCTTGAGGTTTAGACTTCTGGCATTGAGTAGCATTACTCTTAGTTTCTTATCCCTTGTGATACCTATGGAGGTGGGTTTGTCTTTTGAGCCTTGCCTAAAAGAGGCACTATGGGGGTGGCAAGAGCCTTTGCCAATATCCAAAAGCCCAGGGGTGACAGGTGCAAGCCGTCCCTAGCGAAGCATCGTGGCTTGTCGAGCATGTCATCCCAGGCAGACAGGCATTGGATCCCCTTTGAATGACACCAATACTTAAGCCAATTGTTGAAATTGATCATCTTGTCTTCATATTGTGGCATCATTCTTGGTGAGGGTAAGATGCTACTCAAGGTCAGGGTCATACCGGCCTGGGCTACATGCTCAGAGAGCTCCTCTATGTCTCTTTTCATGTAGTCCAGGGAAGTACGTCTCAGGTCATTCACACCAGCATGGACAATGACTGAGTCATATTTGTACTTGCCTTGGAGTGACCTGAGTGCTTGTGTTATGTGGCGGATCCTAGCGCCCGACAGGCAGCTCACCATGACCTTCTCCTTGTTCAGCCTGGTGAGTGGGACATCAGTGTGCCTGACGATAGAGTCACCTATTACAAGTGTATCAGCTTGTCTTATTTTTGTGTCTTGACTGGAAACTTTTGATTCTGACTTAACATGCACACTTCTGGTATTAAGATCTACATCCATCACTTCTGGGTCAGTCTGAATCTGGCATTCAGTTACATTCTTAGTAAATAACTTGACTAACCTGTGTCTAAGGACCCTTCCTGTGTCAGGATAATAGACCAATTATGATGGGCTGTTTTTATCATGTCCAACGAAGATCCCCTTATCACATCTTGGGTCTAACTTCTTTTTATCTTGTCTGTATGCATAATACACTGATCCAAATTCTCTCATCCTTGAAAGATCAGGTTTCTTTCCTGTTAGCATGAAGAATGGGGTCTGAACCACATGTCTGTTATAACATCTGTTGCGAATAAAAGCAGCAGTCATTACTGCATATGTCCACAACTCTTTAGGTAAGTCACTCTCTATCAACATACACCTTGCCGTTTTGAACAGTGTTCTCCAGTTTCTCTCTGCTGTCCCATTCTGATGGGGGTGAGTAAGATGCGGACGTTTCGTGTCTTATAACATTTTTACTCAATAGTGACTGAAAGCCTTTTGACATGAACACAGTGCCATTATCTGATCTGATACACTTTACCTTCCCATAAGGGGCTGAATCTGCAATAAACTTTTCAGTCGTCTTGACTGTATCACTCTTGGCTTTCAGAAAGTAGACAAATATTCCACCCGAGTAGCCATCAGTAAATGCTAAAGTGTACTTAAACACATCTTTTGCTACTGGCTCAATTGGGCCTGCCAGATCAGTATGGACTTGTTCAAATACAGCTTTTGCTCTGGCATCTGGTTCTCTGTCTCTGCTCTGTACAAATTTCCCTTGCATACAGGTTTCACAATCTAGGTTAGGTCTCTCAACTTTACCTTTAATTTTTAGTCTTTTTACCACTTTTTCTAATTTTGACACATCTTCGAAATTACAGTGACCAAGCATTTTATGCCATGCTTGAATGTCATAACAGTTCTGAGATGCTTCATAATGTGTCTCACCTTCGTTTTCTTCATCATATGTGTATAAATAATATCTATCACACTCAATTATGTCAAACCTGGTGCCGTTTCTATAGATGAGTTGGTCCTGGCCTTGTTTAAAGTTGATCAAGGCCCCTTTGGACATTGCTGCCTTAACAGAAAAAATGCTTTATGGATACATTGGGATATACAGCGCCCAAGTCATAATCACCTTTACTTTGCACCTCTCTGTGTCTAGCAGCCATACTTCTGCATTACTTCTCTTCTGTGCAGCCCCACAGGTTCTCGTTCCATCAGCTAATTCCACAATGCATTTCTCCGGTTGGAAAGTTGCATCAAAGTAAACTTTTTCAGGTCATTAATTATGTGTGATGTGGCACCAGTGTCCACCATTAATCCCTTCTGTTTTAACTCACGAATTTGATGCTCATTTATTCTGAAGACAAATGTGTGATTATCTGCATCAGTTGCTTGTTTCACATTCTCTTTCTTCTTTCATCTACAGTTACTGTCCCTGTGGCTAGAGTTTTTACACAAACTACACCACTGTCTCTGGCCTTTATATTCTCTCCAGCATTCTCGTGCCTTCTGTCCCTTTTGGCCACAGCTTTAGCATGTAATCTCTGCTTTTACTCTTTCCCCAAGGCCGTTTACTTTCATCACAGTATCATTACTTGTGTTGGCATTAAATTTCTCGGTATTTTCATAGCTTCTCAACCTTGTTTTGAACTCACCAAAGCTCAACTTTTCATCACTTTGTGTAATGTGTACTGCAAATGGTTTGAAAGTTTCAGGCAACCCTTTCAGAATCATTGCAATTAGTAATCCATCACTGAGCTTCTCCCCAGCATTTCTATGTGCCACAATGGCCATCTCAGCCCTAATAATATAGTCTGTGACACTTTCATTGGCGGCCTTCTGGAGGCTGGTTAATTATGTGTATAGGCTAATTACCAATGGCTTCCCTTTCCCGGCATATGGTCTCTCAGGATCTAAAGCGCTTTTCTACCGTCGTCTGTGGCTTTCCTCATGACAAGGGACAAACTGTTGTCGTCTAAGAACTGTATTAGTTCTGCATATGCTGCCTCATTTTTCTCAGCATCGTCTTCACCTTCCTCCTCATTTTCATCGTCCTCTGTGTCCTCCTGCACATTTCGCAAAATGGCATCTTTCAGCCCTAGCAAGCGCAGGTGTCCCAGAAGCTTTGTGTCCCACAACTCATAGTTCTTCTCATCTCCGTTGAAACATAGTCTATGCCATCGGCTACCTACTTCCCACCTGGGCCCATAACCTGTTGGCGGTATCATCTTAAGGGTAAGAAAGCTGGGTTAGACATACATTACAGAGGAAAAATAAACACACTTGAAGGCAATCAATCTGATTAAAAATGGAAGAGAGGAACAACCCTTGCTTCTTCCTTTATTATAAAGCACATGGTCATGTGACCTCTCTTGACCTCTCCACACCAATGACATCAGTGTAAGAACACACATACGATCATTCACTCTCTTTTATTATTATCAGCCAACACCTTCACTAAGGAATCCACCTCTCAACATTAAATCTTTTTAGATCATGACTCTTCACATAGACTAGATTAATTAGCTGATGTCTCAGAATCTGAGCCTTAGGATGCTTCATTACTGCAGTCCATTACCCCGCATTCCTACAGAACGAGCATACACAGTACTCTTCAGTTTACCATCAATGCGTTTTGTTCACTACAGAGGGGAGAGGAGGCTGAAATGAGGGAGAATCAATAAATAAAGGCAATTTATTTGTTTATTAAATCTCCTTACTATTTCATTACTATGACACAAAGGGCATTTTACTTAGAACTTAAGGATAATTTGCAAAGTACTTCATTAGCCAGGGAATAAAAGGTTGAAAGCATTTGTTCTATGTTTAGACGAAATGTAAAGGTCTTGGGGATGCTGATAAAAGCAATGTTTATTTTATATCAGATTAAGCAGATTCATGCACTGGTAGTTCTTTTTCAAGAAACTAAGTTCAGACACATAGAGGTTGATATAATTCTAAATATTGAAAGGGCAGCATGTGGCAAGCTCAGTTGCCTCTACTAAGAGGGGAATAGTGTATTTATTTCCATGTATTTGGAAAGATTTCATTGTAGTACTAGACCCTCTTTTAGACATCTTTGCAAACTTACTCGGATTACTTTCAATTTAAGTCTAAGTTAAGGCTTTTGGCTTTAGTATAGACAACTTTAAAATGATTGCAGCTACTTATCTCTAGAAGTCATTTAGAACTCTCTGTTTTCAACCTTAATCTAGAATAAACCAAACAAACTAGCTGAATGACAGAATACAAGAGAACATACACACAAAAACTTGATACTTTACAATCAGTTGAATTCTTTCATCCTACAAATAAAGTATTTATCAAAACTGATTCTTAGTAGATCAGAAAACCAATAAAAACAAGTACTGAAAACACACTTTATTTAAAAATATGTCTGTTTACACAAAAATGGATTGATTAATTCTTTGAAACTTTGGACATTAATTAATATTAAATTTCTTAAATTTCAACACAGACGTTAAATATGTAGTTTTGTTTATTCCAGGATGCACAGTGGCATTTAAATATAACTGCCATATCAGTTTTCTATATTCTAACATCAGCAATAGAATAAAACACCAGTCAATATACCAGAAGGGGAGCTGTTACAAAGCCAAGAAAAATGTGAGGTAATAGAATTCTGGGCATCTTTATTAATAATAATCATGAAGTGTTTCTGGATCCTGACCTTGAATGCCCTTCATATATTAACTTTGGGAAGCTTGAGACTTTCAGGAAATACTATTATTAAGAATATAGCAACATAGGGACAAAAGTAGGCAAGTGATGGGGTCAACCCTTTGTGACATTTAATAGTGCTCATTTTCCAAAGCAAGTAGGGCTATACACCATAAGCCTGCAGTGGTAACTTATTCCATGGGCAGAGAACACATTGGGCCGGATTTAAAAATGCTTGCACGGAGTGCAAGAAGAGTGTAGGAACTCACAGAGGCAATATGTCTGCCGTGCAATCCAGGTACAGCCAGCAGGGGCGTGCATGAGAGCTGCTAAAGCTACTCTTGCACGGACAGCATCATGGTATGCAAATTACCTAATTTGCTGCTGATAGCTATGCAAATGAGGTAAATTTGCAATCCAGGAAACACTAATCTGTCCGTGGAAGTTTAGTGTTATCTGCAGAAATGTACTCCTTTGGTAACAGAGTACCGTTCTGCAAATAGCTAAAAGGAGCTATGACAGCTCCAAATAAAGGATGCATATAGTTGAGGAAGCATGCCAATGGCCAAATATAAGGCCATTGGCATTTATAAATGTTTAAAATTATTAAAATCTAACTTTTTTTTTCCCCCGATCTCCGATGTTTAAGCGTAGCGCAGCAGTGTGCAAACGTGCGGCGCTTTAAAAACCAAGAAAATAATTTAAAAATAGCCAAAAATAGCCATTTCCACTAAAAATCTTATCCTGCTATGCAGGTAAATGGCAGGCTGAAGACAACATGGCCACTGAGTACTGGTTGCTAAGGGGAGCAAGCTCAGTGTGAGAGATGTAACCATGCATTACTAGGCAATCCTATGCAAATGAGGATAAGGATAGTGAATCCCAACAATTTTCCCCAGCATGTGAGCCATGTCCCAAGAGTGTAAGTGTAGGAGTAGGTGAGTAGTAGAGTAGAATATAGGTAACATCATGAGGGGGTGTGGCAGAAAGGCTGTAAGCTAATTGGAGCACAGTGTCTTGTGTTTGCCCTGAGTTACTCAGGATTGCAATAAGCATGTCTACAGTTGTCCTTTTTGAAAACCAGAAACCAAAGGTGCACACCGTGAAAATATCTGAAATTTCTTGCAAATGTGCACACAGCATGTGCGTGTGTGTGCGCTCGTTTGCGCGGCACTGCCCCGGGCGGAAACAGATAGGGAAAAGGAAGGAAAAGAAGTAGTAGGAAGTTAACCAAGGAGAACTAGCAGAACTGCCAGGTGAAATATATCAGAATCAGCCAATTACACAGGCAGCACACTAGCCCAGACCAGACCAGCACTTTAAACTCTGCAAAAAGTATTCTTCACTGTTTTTTCCCAAGAACTCTGCAACGCTGCAGTATACAAAGAGGGAAAGCTTAAAAACTTTAAAGTCAGACAAAATGTTAGGGGCTGCTCTTGCTATCATAAACTAACATGTACAAGGTGCTGAGGGTGGTGATGTTGTGAATGCTACTGATGAACACACAGTGAGGAGACGGAGAAGAGTGTACAGACCCAGGGTAACTTACTAGGGGCTACATAAGCTGGAGATAGTGGAGCACTATAGGGTGGACAGAGACCTCCTGCAGCAAATTGTTGAGCTGTGCTGGCCACGCCTCACACACAGAACCAACAGAGGGGAACCCATCCCAGTGGATACCAAGGTATGTGTTGGCCTAAGAATACTAGCTACAGGTACCTTCCAGAGACCAACTGGTGATATGATGGGGATTTCACAGGCATCAGCATCCAGGGTACTACACCAGTTCCTGGATGCGATGTCAGCACATGTCGGTGAGCACGTATATTTCCCCAGTTCCCGTGAGGCATTGGCCAGTAATATGCTTCTTTTCCACCAAATAGCAGAATACCCTGAGGTAGAGGGTGCAATAGACTGCACACATACATATCAAAGCACCACCTGGTGAGTGGGGTATTTTCTACATCAACCACAAGGGCTTCCCCTCCATCAACTGCAAGGTTGTGTGCGATGCCCAGGGCATAATAATGAATGTTTGTGCTGGCTGCCCTGGAAACTATCACGATTCCCACATCTGGCATCTGACACAGCTGTACCAGAGATTTTCCAATGGGGATATCCCTGATGGTCACCTAGTGGGGGATGCTAGATACGCACTGGAGCCGTGGCTGATGACACCCATCAGAAATGCACACACACCCGAACAAGAACTCTATAATGAGGCACACACACAAACAAGAAACATAATTGAGCGTGTGTTTGGGATGCTCAAGCCATGGTTCCAGTGCCTGGACAAATCTGGTGGAGCCTTGTAGTACTCACTAACTACATGTACCCAAATTGTCGTAGTATGTGCCATGCTACACAATATGATCCTATGGAAACAGCTGCAACAGGAACAACATGGGGCAGGGCCAAACAGCCTCCCACCATTGCCAAGGCCTGCACAGGCACAGCATGACTCGGAAGAGGAACAACCTGAGCCTGCCCCAGTAGGCAGAAGGAGACATGCCCAGTATGCCCTGGCCTTGGCAAAGAGGCAATGCAGAGCACATACACTGACTCAGTAGGAACCCTGGAAATGACACCTCTCTCTGACTCGCACATACAGTGAAAGGGATGCCTAACTTGACACTACCTGTTTTCAAAGATGTATAGGGAGTGTAATATGTGCATCCGACATAGGCAGCCCTGCAGCACCACCTGAGGCATAAGTCCCTATTTTAAGCAATATAAAGCACTGCTAAGCAAATTTTACCAGTATTGAGCATATTTAAATACAATTGCATGTAGCTGTGCACTGTGCTAACCAGCGCAACGTCAGGCAATGTCGGGCAAAGTTGGGCAATGTTGGGCAAAGTAGAGCAAAGTTGGACAAAGTCGGGCAAAGTTGAGCAAATTCAGGTAATCACGCTCACACCTGCTTTACTGTTCAGGTCTGCCCAGCAGGATAATAAAAAGCAGTGATAGGGTTCGAACTCAGGATACTGTGCACTGTAGTTAAAGTACTGAACCACTAAGCCATGACAGCATTTCACTGGCACAGATACAACTTAAGTCACTCACATACCAGTTGTGGGGGGTCACATGCCTAACAGTCACAGCCAGCAGGGCAATTGTAGACAAATGCAAACACAAACAAATGCTGCATCATGCCCTCTGAAGAGGCATATGAGTAACCTCCCCCCAGGCCTATGCAGACAGATAACAGCAGGCCAGGCAGTGTGATGTGGGTTGGGTAGGCTATGAAGTCACAAACTAATATGCATGTAATTGGAAGCTAAGGTCTGTAGTATAGTGGTATGCCTCAAGCCAGTACAGAAAAATCAAGCGTGTGCTATCACAGAAAGTCCAAGTGGCGTACAAGACACGCTAACGCCAGTGAATGAAGAAGTTGAACTGCAAACCCCGCCAAGTTATAAGACTGCCACAGTGTCTCAAAAAGAGAGCGTCTCAAAAAGAGCTGTTCCGTGTACACAGATTCCAGGCAAATGTAAAATAAGAAAGTTGTTTATTGCACAAAAAATATATATTCCAGCCAGTACGATAGGCAACAGTACAGATTGAAATGGAGTACCTGACATAGCAGTGCAGGCCTAGCAAATGTGTATAAGTGTCAGGTGTACCCCTCATCCTATGTACACCCACAGTAACAATCAGGTGTGCCCCCCGGGTAGAAATGTACAAATAATAGCTGTCCCCCCTGTATGTTGAAATGTTGATAAGTCTCTGCAAATTGACTCATGGAAGCCCTGCAGGCACAGCGTGCTTCCTGTCAATGTACAACACAAAGGTGAGCCCTGAAGTAAAACAACAACTTGATTTTTCACACACATATAGTATATATGCCCATAGTGGGCATGCTCACACTCTTAAACAAATTTAGCAAATTTCAGTCAGCAACATACTGAAAGGTCATACTGGGCATGCTCACACACTTAAATAAATGAAGCAAATGTCAGTCAACAATATACTGGAAGGTCATACTGGGCATGCTCACACACTTAGGCCATGTCTGAGTACAGCAGTGGGCCACACATATCTGGCAGTTGCAGTTCTTACTCCAGACACTTGTCACTATTCACCAATCCTGCCTTGGGCATACAGTGATATGAAAACAGATCCATATAATATATTGGACCCCTGTCATAATCAAACTATGTACTACAAGTACTTAAGTTGTTCAAAGAAAGTGAAAATCCAAAGAAGATCAATAAATCTCTGATCAGTATCATCAAGAAACAATGAGCACTCCTAACATTATCCAAGCCATGTTCTGGCAAAAATATTGCCAAAGTGTCTATAGAGAACCATGAAGCTTTCTTTTGCTATGTCATAAATATCAATGTAAACTCATATATGTTCTGAGTCAGTGCAAAGTGTAAATGAATACATGTACATGACTGACATTGCCAAGATCTTGTCAGACAGGTTCATACATATTTACCATCCTCTCACTGACAAAAGGGCCTATTACCATACCTGGAGATTGTGAAAACCCAGAAATCACATTTACAATGGCTAAACAGCAATATCCAAACCTAAAAACACGGCGTCTATGGGATGACATGGTTTCCCTGGCTGTGTCATATGTGAACTCCAAAACAAACAGACCCTGCACCTGAACAGTCTGTTGAGACTCACCCTCTGTACAGGATATGAAACTGTTAAATGGGTTACAGCAACGTTTGGCACACTCCATGAGTGTTGGTGCACAGCAGACCATGGGAACTATTGTCTTTTAAGCCTAATAAGCCTGATCTGCAAAGCCATGGAGTCCATCATTATGGAATTCATAAACAGAGCTATTGGGAGCCTACGAACACCCAACCCTACCCATTTTGGTTTGGTCAGGGGCAGATCATGGTTCCTAAACCTGCTAGACAGTTTTCAAGGCAGTCACCCAGGACATACATCAATGAAGTGAGCTCCACACAGCCTACATAGACCTTGAAAAGCCCTTTTCCAACATCCCACACACATGTCGTATCCACAAAATCAACAACCTGTGCATAAACACGTATGTCATCTGATGGATTGCTAACTGGGGCACAGATAGATCCCACAAGGTAAGAATTATGGTCTCTTGTTCAAGCTGGTAACAACTGCTGTGCCCCATGGCTCAGTCCTGGGACCCCTCCTGTTTGATGTATACTTTTCAGAAATAGTCAAACACATGAGGGCTATGGTTAGCAAAGTTTGTTGATGACTGCAAAAAGGTTGTCATAATCGATGTTTGGGACAACAGAGACATCCTTAAAAAGGGTCTCAGTCAGACAGATGTGGTGTCAAAATTATGGCCTCGAGCTACAGTCATACAAATACCACATAGGTGCTAACACCCTAAATATAGAGGTAATAATAAGGGATCTATGGACACATGTGGATAGTCATCTCTACTTCCAGAAACACATTCACAAAGTGGTTAGAAAATCATGCTATGGGTTCCCACAAATTGCCAAGGTCTTTGCATGTAGGTCAAAGGAGGTTCCCTCTACTCATCAGTCATCAGACCCATCAGAGAGTATCATGGCACACTTGCGATGAATCTGACTAGGCAGCTTCAGCAGCTGGAAAGACCACTGAAGTACCTCAACAAGAGGATTACTGGCCTCAAACAGTTGCCCCATGCAGCAAGACTGAATTTAACTCAATATGTACTCTGTTGCATACTGTCTACTCAGGCGATCTCTGCTCAACAGACAGGTCCATGTCCAATGCAGAACTGATGTACATGCACTATCTGAAGTAAACCCAAGCTCACTGTGCCACATGCTCTAGGGATATCATCATCACAACAATAAATATAACATGTTTGAGGGATACATTACTAACTCACAGACTTCCCTTGCTTTGGAACAGGCTCGCAACCTACATTAAGCTGAATCCTTAACTGACACTCTTCCAGAGGAGCCTTGATGAGTGTAAGTGGAACTGTCACACCATGGATCACTTCATCAGCTCTACTACACAGAGGCCTAGGGAACCAACCCCATGTGTGGTGATAGCTGCACACTCGGGCCATACTAATGTATGCCTTCAGGCAGATAGCCTATTACCTACCTATGTAACTATATATATATATATATATATATATATATATATATATATATATATATATATATGTAGGGGGAACACAGTATAATAAGCCAAAGATGGATGGGCAGAGATGTGTGTAAGAGGGTGACCATGACAGGGAGCCATCCAGTACTGTCCCACCCAGCACACATCCCAATGGCACAAAAGACATGAGGTGCACATCTCACCCACTGTACATAACAGCCACCAGTATCTGTAAGCATTACAGTGTATGTGGTCCATGTGCCTGCTGTACAACATGACTGTAAATGAAGTACACATCTACTATCTGTAGACATGTACCTGTCACATAGGTTCATAGGTATGTAGTAGACTATGTTCATGAAGGCATATATTAACCTAGGCAAGTTGTGCAGCTTTCACCACCCCATTGGGTAGTCTCCCAAGCCCTAGTTCTAATAGTTAGTACCCTAAGCCCCTTTCTATTGAGGCTGCTGATGTGATGCCTGGTGTGAATTGTCTGTTTCCCATCCACTCATCAAGGTTCCTATTGAAGAGTGTCAGCGAGGGGCTCTGTCTGATGTACATTGGGACTCTGTTCCACAGTAAGGCAAGTGTCTGGGATGGTACTCTATCCCACCAGCATGTTGTATTCATTGTTGTAATGAGGTTCATATCCCAGGAGTGTGTAGTGCGACTCAATTTTGTTATCCGTAGATGGAGCATGTGCAACAGTTATGTGTTGGACATGGCTCTGTATGTTAGGCAGAGTGTGCCTCTGAGTAGGCGGTACACAGTGGAAAACAGATTTAGTTTTGCCAGTTGTGTAACACAACTGTTTGAGGCCAGTAATCCTCTTGGTGAGGTACCTCTGTGGTCTCTACAGCTGCTGGATATGCTTAGTCGAGTACATCCAAAATGGTGCATTGTACTCAATGATTGGTCTGATGACTTAAGAGTAGAGGGCCACCACTACCTCTTTTGATCCTGATGCAAACCCTTTGTTGATTAGGTGGGCCACATAGGATTTCCCAATCACTTTGGCAACATGGTTGTCAAAGGAAAGATGACTATCTACTTGTGTCCCCAGATCCCTTATTACCTTGTCAGTTTTAAGGGGGTAACACCTATGTGGTAGTTTGTGGGTACATTGTTTTCACCAAAGGGGATTACTATGCATTCTTCCACATTGAGCTTGAAGCCATGATTCTGACACCACACATCTGTCTCATAGAGTCTCTTCTGGAGAATATTTGTGTCATCCGGGGAATCTATTATGGCAAACACTTTACAGTTCCCAGCAAACTTAGTCAACCATAACCCTCCTGTGTTGGCATGTACTTTTGAGAAGTCTATACCAAACAGGAGGACCACAGAACTGAACCCTGGGGGACACCAGTTGTTACCAGTGTAGAGTCTGACATGTAGCCAGCAACTCTTAATTTGTGGGATCTATCTGTGAGCCAGTTTGCAATCCATCTTGTGATTTATAGATTCATGCCCAGGTTAGTGAGTTCATCTATGATACCTGACTGGGGAATGGTGTCAAAGGCCTTAGCGAGGTATAGGTAGGCTGTGTGGAGCTCATTTCAATCATCTGTAGCCTTGGTAACTGTCTCAAAGAAAACCACCCAGTTCAGGAGGCGTGATCTGCATTTGACAAAGCCAAACTGGGTGTGCTCAACTGTGTGAAGGTTCCCAATGTCTTTATTGTTGACTTCCGTTATGATTGGCTCCATTGCCTTGCAGATCAGACTCATCAGGTTCATAGAGCGTGAATGCCAAGGGTATTTTGTGGCCCCACTCCTGTGGAGTGGGAAGAACGTTGCTGTGCAACATTCTATGGGTGTATATCCTGTAGAGAGCATGTAGTGAGAGGTGTAGGTATCCTTGATGAATATGGATACATCCCAACCCTATGTGCTATCATCCAGGTTCTGATGCTGGAAGATATGGAATGAGTAGTATCCTGGTAGTGCTGGTGTGCTCTCTGGAGCCTTGAACTAGGTTTCTGTTACTGCACAAATATCATTATGCTCCACACAGAGAAGTGCCTCGAGTGTGTGTATCTGGAGGCTGAGACTTCTGGCAATGAGTAGCATTTAGCTCACTTTGTGGTTATTTGTGTTGGTTATGGGGTTTGGTTTGTCCTGAGTGACCGGTGTTCCACACCTAAAGTCAATGCTTCATTGGTCCGATCTGACCATAAGCTAATTACCCTACATATCCACATTCTGCCCCCACCCCTCATTAAGGAAACCATGTTAAAAAATTCCTCCAAAGACAACTTCATGCTTCTTAAGACAGAAGTGGTGAACTTCAGAACACCCATGCAGATGGACAGTACAGTTACGACTACTGAATCCTACACAATTGTACTTCATAAGCACGTACATGAGTGCATGGATCATGCTATCCCAAACAGAACCAAGATGCTATCTTCCAAGAAAAGGAAGCCAATCTGGTGGTCCCCTGCCATAAACAAACTGCACAACAGAAGGAAGAAACTGTTGCAAAAGAGGGTAAAGCCCATGAGTGGAGGAGCTCCCTGGTCAGCTTCAGTAAGAAGCTGCGATCCCTGATAAAATTCTCCAAAGCTAGTTATGAAAACAAAATCATTCTAAAGACAACCACAAGGCATTCTATAGCTATGTCAAGAATCACAATGGCAACACTCAGATCTGCTCTGAGTTACAGCACAATGGCACTAAATATACAGACCCAACTGATATTGCCAACATCCTGGCAGATAGGATCAGTGCTAACTTTACCCCCCTCTCACCCATGAAAGAGCCCATCTCTATACCGGAAGAATGCAAAGTTGCTGTCATCATGGCTGCACAGGTAAAAACCACTCTCCAAAGCCAGGGACACAGCATCCATGGAACCAGATAACATCCCAGGCTGTGTTCTACATGAACTACAGAATGAACTGGCACCACACCTAAGTACCATGTTCAATCATAGCCTCACCTCAGGCATTGTGCCTGCTGAATGGTGCACAGCGACGGTTATCCCACTACACAAGGGGGGAGCCACGACGGACCCCGGGAGCTAGCACCCCTTTAGCCTGATGAGCCTGGTCTGCAAGGCCATGGAACGTATCATCATGGAACTTATAAACAAAGACATTGGTAATCTCCAAACTCTGGACTACAACCATTTTGGGTTTGTAAAGGGCAGATCATGTCTCCTAAACCTGATAGACTTCTTTGAAGCAGTCACCAAAGCCGTAGACAAGGGTAAGGTGGTTCACACAGCCTATCTAGATCTTGCCAAGGCTTTCAACACTATCCCCCACTCTGGAATTATAGATAAACTCATTAAACTAGGCATAACTCCCTATGTCACAAGATGGGTTGCCAGCTGGCTCACTGACAAAACCCACACTGTGAAAGTAGCAGACTCCAAGTCTGACTTCAGACCAGTGACAAATGGAGTACCACAGGGTTCAGTCCTGTGTCCTGTCCTGTTTGGTATCTACTTCCCTGAAGTACAGGCTAACACAGAAGGTCTTTGGCTAATGAAGTTCCCAGATGACTGCAAACTAGGAGCCATAATCGAAACTACTAATGATGTGAACATCCTACAAAAGGGCCTCACTGAGACAGATGCCTGGTGTCAAAGCCATGGCCTCAAGCTCAATGCCAAAAAGTGCATTGTTATCCCCTTTGGTAAAAACTCTGTACCCATGAACTACAATATAGGCGATAGTATACTTAACACTGAAAGTGTGATGAGACCTTGGGACACAGGTGGTCAGTAGACTCTCCTTTGATGATCACATCGCCACAGTAGTCAGAAAATCCTTCTATGTGGCACACCTCATCACAAAAGTTTTCTCATGCAGAAAAAAAGAGGTCATTGTTCCCCTCTATTCATCACTCATTAGATCCATTATAGAGTACAACGCCCCTTTTGGTATGTAACTCACAAGACATCTACAACAACTGGAAAGCTGGCAGAAATACCTCACAAAGAGAATTAGTGGCCTCAAATACATACCCTACACAGACCGTCTCAAAACACTCAAGCTTTAGTCTATCACATATCACCTACTCAGAGGTGATCTCTGCCTAACATACAAAGCTATGTCAAACACAGAGCTGTTGGACATGCTCCACTTAAAGAAATCCCAATTTCTATGAGCTTCAGCCCCAAAACCCGGACCAAAATACAAAAGGACATGGTGTATCCATTTTCATAAAGGATACCCACACCTCCAGGTTAGTGGCACAGCACGAGGCCTCGGAGACCTTCGAAGTGCAACTAATAGCGGGCAAAGCTGCTTATCAGATCGTAGCCTGCTACAGATCACCTACCTTGTCTCAGGACCCTCACTCAGCATTCCTGAGAACAATGGAAAATATAAAGGTCCTACCAAACACCATGATATTAGGAGATTTCAACTACCCAAACATTGACTGGGAGAATTACTCAAGTACAAACTCCTTTGCCCAATGCTTCCTAGAGTTTATAAACTCAAACGCCCTTGAACAGCTGGTCACCATGCCCACTAGAGGTGACAACATACTGGACCTGATCATCACCAGCATGGGGGATCAGGTGTTCCACACCAAAGGTAAACCCCTTGCTGGTAAGATCAGATCATAAAGTAATCACACTGGACATCCACATCCTGACCCCACCCCCAGTCAAGGAAACCACTGTGAAAATTTTTTCAAAAGCAAACTTCACACTTCTCAAGACCGAAGTGGAAAGTTTCAAAGCCCCCTTGCTACAGGATAATGCTATCCAATCCACAGAATCATTTACAAGTGCATTATATGAGTATCTACAGGGATGCATGGATCGAGCCATCCCGAGTAAAACCAAGACTCCCTCCTCCCAAAAGAGGAAACCAGTCTGGTGGTCCTTGGCCAATAAGCTATACAACAGATGGAGGAAACTACTACATGACAGAGCAAAATTCCAAAAAGGCATCACTGATCATTCTTAGCAAGAAACTACGATCACTCATAAAACCATCCAAGGCCAGTTTCTAAAAAAAAATTGCCAAGGAATCTAAGGATAACCACAAAGCCTTCTTTAGCTATATCAAACATTTAGGTGGCGACTCTCAGATATGCTTTCAGCTACTGCAAAATGGCAAAAAATACACTGAACCAACTGACATTGTCAACATCCTGGCGGACAAGTTTAGTGCAAACTTCACCCCCCCCTCCCCCAAAAGGGCCTTTGTCCATCCCAGAAGAATGCAGAGCCCCAGACATTATGGACATGCAGGTAAAAACAGCCCTCTCCAAAGCTAAGAACAGCATCAATGGGACTGGATGGTGTCCCAGGCTGCATCTTACATGAGCTCCAAAAGGAACTAAACCCTCACCTAAATTCACTGTTCAGACTCAGCCTTACCACAGGGTATTTACCCAAAGAATGGCATACAGCAACAGTCATCACGCTCCACAAAGGTGGTGCCACAACAGAACCTGGGAACTATTGCCCTATAAGCCTGACCAGTCTGGTCTGCAAAGCTATGGAGCGAATTATCATGGAACTCATAAACAGAGACATTGGGAACCTCCAGACACTGGACCCTACCCAATTCGGCTTTGTTAAAGGCAGATCCTGCCTCCTAAACCTAGTTGACTTATTTGAAACAGTTACCAAGGCCATAGATGAAGTGAAGGTAGTCCACACTGCCTACCTGGACCTCACTAAGGCCTTCGACACCATTCCCCACTCTGGCATCATAGACAAGCTTACTAGCTTAAACATTAACCCCTATGTCACGAGATGGGTGGCCAACTGGCTCACAGATAGAACACACATGGTCAGAGTTGCGGGTGCCATGTCTGACTCTAAACCAGTCACAAGTGGCATCCTACAGGTCTCGGTCCTGGGACCCCTCCTGTTCAGTATATACTTCTCTGAGGTACAGGCAAGCACGGGAGGACTATAGCTGACCAAGTTCGCAGATGACTGCAAACTGGGGGCCATAATCGACTCTCCGGCTGACCAGACATCCTCCAGAAGGGTCATACAGAGACAGATACCTGGTGCCAAAACCATGGCCTCAAGCTGAATGCCAAAAAATGCATAGTCATCCCCTTTGGAAAAAACAAAGTGCCCATGAATTACCACATAGGTGGTAATCCACTAGGTACAGAAAATGTAATTAGGGACCTAGGGGCCCAGGTAGATAGTAACCTCCCCTTTGATAATCACATTGCCAAAGTGGTTAGTTATTCCTTCTATGTAGCCCACCTAATCATGAAAGGGTTCACCTCTAGATCAAGAGAGGTCATTCTGCCCCTCTACTCATCACTCATTAGGCCCATAATAGAGTACAATACCCCATTTGGTATGTACCTTAATTGGCACATGCAACAGCTGGTAAGACCACAGAAGTACTTCACCAAGAGGATCATAGGCCTCAAAGAGATGCCCTATGCAGCTCGACTAAAGAAACTCCAGCTCTACTTGGTTGCTTAATGCCCGCTCAGAGATGATCTATGCCTGATGTATAAGGCCATGTCCAACCCAGAATTAATGGACATGCTCCACCTCAAGAAAAACAAATCTCTTAGAGCCACATGCTCCAGTGAATTAAACCTCAGCAAAGCAATAAACAGGACATGCTGGAGGGATAGATTCCTGTCCCAAAGACTTCCCTTTCTCTGGAATAGAATCCCAGTTGATGTTAGGCAGAGCCCCTCGCAGACTCTCTTTAAGAGGAATCTTGGTGAGTGAATGGGAAATTGGAAATTTACCCCTGGGATCACTTCGGTGGCCCTGCTAGACAGAGGCCCAGGAAACTAATTTAAAAGGGAGGTGAAAGCCAACACATTCTGGCTAGGCTTATAAATGCCCTTGGGCAGATAGCCTAGTACCTACCTATGAACCTATGAACCTGCACGCTCTAGGGACCTAAACCCTGTCACCACAATAAATAGAACATGCCGGAGGGATAGATTCCTGTCCCAGAGACTTCACATACTCCAGAATAAACTACCTATCTATATCAAGCAAAGTTCCTTATTAGCACTCTTCAAGAAAAATCTTAATGATTGGATGGGAAATAGGAAATTCACCCCGGGTATCACTTCTGTGGCTCTGCTCGACAGTGGCACAGGAAAATACATTTCTTGGGTGGCAAAAGCCAGGGTACCTTTTTGGCTGGGCTTGTATAGGCCCCAGGGCAGATAGCCTAGTACCTACCTATGAACCTTTGAGCCTTGCCTAAAAAAGGTAATATGGGGACAGCAAGAGCCTTGCCCAGTATTCAGAAGCATAGGGGTGACAGGTGCAAACCATCTGAAATGAAGCAACAAGGCTTGTCTATCATGTTATCACAGGCAGACAGAGACTGGATACCCTTTGAGTGACACTAGAAGCTCATCCAATTGTTGAATTTTATCATCTTTCTGTTATATTGCAGTATCATGTAGGTGAAGGTAAGATGCAAATCAAGGTTTGACCCTGTGTGTGCCAGCATGTGGTACATCAACTCATATGTGATATGGTCATGGCCTATGCATACAATATACTCACAATACACCTAGTATAATAAGCCTGCTGAGGTTAGCAAATGTGAAAAAAACCTTTGTGCAAACTGTCAGCAAGTAATGTCTGTATTGCAACCTGTAACTCCATATTGCTTGCTGAAGTGTAAAGACGTACGTAGTTTGGATTAAGAACACCACACTTGCCAACTGTGTGTATGTGTGTGTGTGTGTGTGTGTGTGTGTGTGTGTGTGTGTGTGTGTGTGTGTGTGTGTGTGTGTGCGTGCATCAGTGTCCATGTCCATGGGGAGAGAGCAACCTTTTTGGAGACTACTCACACCCCTTAAAAATGGTATACTCATCTTTGTCAAGTGTCATGATGTCACCATCCTACAAATATACCTGTGAAAAAATGAAATCCCAGTAATGTATGTAGTGTGTCATGTAAATGTGTACTGCTGTAGTTTTATAATGTAGTTAGGTACGGGTTTGAATTCTGCACTTGCTAACTGTGTGTGTGTGTCTCCCTGGGGAGGAGTAACCTTTTTGGAGACTACTCACACACCTTAAAAGTGGTATACTCATCTTTGTCAAGTCTGATGATGTCACCATCCTACAAATATACCTGTGGAAAGGTGAAATCCCAGTAATGTGTACAGTGTGTTGTGTAAATGTGTACTGCTGTCATATCCGAATGTAATTAGGTAGGGGTTTGAATACTGCACTTGCCGAGTGTGTGTGTCTCCTGTGGGAAGAGCAACCTTTTTGGAGACTACTCACACACCTTAAAGGTAGTATACTCATCTTTGTCAAGTCTGATAATGTCACCATCCTACAAATATACCTGTGAAAAGATGAAATGCCAGTAATGTGTATAGCGCATCATGTAAATGCATACTGCTATAGTGTCATAATGTTGTTAGGTAGTGCTTTGAATCCTGCACTTGCCAAGTGTGTGTGTTTCCCTGGGAAGACACAACCTTTTTGGAGACTACTCACACCCCTTAAAAGTGGTATACTCATCTTTGTCAAGTCTGATGATGTCACCATCCTACAAATATACCTGTGGAAAAATGAAATACCAGCAATGTGTGTAGTGCATTGTGTAAATGCATACTGCTGTAGTCTCATAATGTAGTTAGGTAGGGGTTTGAATCCTGCACTTGCCAACTGTGTGTGCGCCTCCCTGGGAAGGAGCAACCTTTTTGGAGACTACTCACACTCCTTAAAAGTGGTATACTTATCTTTGTATAGTCTGATGATGTCACCATCCTACAAATATACCTGTGGAAAGATGAAATCCCCGTAATGTGTATAGCGTGTTGTGTAAATGCATACTGCTGTAATATCATAATGTAATTAGGTAGGGGTTTGAAACCTGCACTTGCTAGGTGTGTGTGTCTTTCTGGAAAGGAGCAACCTTTTTGGAGACTACTCACACCCCTTAAAAGTGGTATACTCATCTTTGTCAAGTCTAATGATGTTTCCATCCTACAAATATACCTGTGGAAAGGTGAAATCTCAGTAATGTATGTAGCATGTTGTCTAAATGCATACTGCTATAATATCATAATGTAATTAGGTAGGAGTTTGAATCCTATAGCTGTCAACTGTGTTTGTGTGTCTCCTTGGAAAAGAGCAACCTTTTTGGAGACTATTCACACCCCTTAAAAGTGGTATACTCATCGTTGTCAAGTCTGATGATGTCACCATCCTACAAATATACCTGTGGAAAGATGAAATCACAGTAATGTGTATAGCGTGTCATGTAAATGCATACTGCTGTAGTATCATAATGCAGTTAGGTAGGGGTTTGAATCCTGCATTTACCAACTGTATGTGTGTTTCCCTGGGGAGAAGCAACCTTTTTGGAGACTACTCACACACCCTGAAAGTGGTATAGTCATCTTTGACAAATATGATGATGTCACCATCCTACAAATATACCTGTGGAAAGGTGAAATCTCAGTAATGTGTATAGCGCGTTGTGTAAATGCATACTGCTGTAGTATCATAATGTAGTTAGGAAAGAGTTTGAATCTCACACTTACTGTGTGTGTGCTCCAGGTGTGTGATTTTTCTAGTGTATTACATATCACAATGACACCTGTATGTGCATTAACATGTAAGGTAGCTGTGGGGCAAATCCATATACATACATGTGACCTCAAGTATTTCATAGGTAGGTACTCTGCTTTCTCCATGAACGCATCTGTTATCTTTGCCAGAGCATGCTGGTGTTTTCCAGACCTAAGGTCACTTCTGTATGCTTGTGACAAGCTTAGCCACTGCAGTGATCCCTGGGCTACGTCTTCCGTTTCACATCCACTCATCATGGTTTCTATTGAAGAGTGTGAGTGAGGGTTTATGCTTGAGGTATATTTGAAACCTGTTCCAAAGCAAGCAAAGTCTGGCAAAGATGACTAATCTTTATAGGTGTGCAACAACCTCTGTGGATCTGCATGCAAACCCTTTATTGCTTATGTGCTCCACAGAGGGATTTCCAAAACCCTTTGGTAATGTGATTATCAAAGGAGAGATGACTTAACACATGGCTCTATGTATACATTAGTACCTGTTCCACATTTTGGAGGCTACTACCTATGTGATACTCTGGGGATACTTTGTTTTCTAAAAGTGGATAACTATGCTTTCTTTGGCTTATAGCTTTACAGCATGAGTTTGACACCAGGTATCTGTCTGTATGATACCCTTTTGGAGGATATGTGTGTCATCTGGAGAATAAAGTATAATCCACAGTATACATTGTCATCAAACGTGGGCAGATATATCACTACTGTGTTTGCTTGTACCTGAGAAAGCTATATGCCAAACAGGAGTGATCCCAGGACTGAGTGCAGGTGAATACCACTTGTTACTGGTGTAGAATAGTAAATGGAGGCTGCAAATGTTACTTTGTGTCCTATATCTGTGCGTCAGTTGTCAAGCCATCATCTAACAATCGTTTATGGTCAGTCTGTTGAGGTTATGTATAATACCAGTATGTGGGATGGGTATGAATAGTTGGTGAGCTATAGTTTGGCTGTGTTGACCTCCCCTCCCTCACCTACAGCCTTGTTGACTGGCTTGAAGTCTACTAGGTGTAGGAGCCATGATCTTGACTTTAGAGAACCTAAGTGGGTATGGTGCAGTGTTTGCAGGTTCATAATGTCTCTGTTAATGAGTTCCATAATGCTGTGCTCCATAGCCTTTCAGATAACATTGGTCTGGCTTATAGGGTGAGAGTTGTAGTTCTACCCATAATCAGTTTATGTTAACATTTGCACTGGGTGTGACGAGGGTGGACAGGTTTAAGAATAAGTATATTAGAGGGTCATGCCAGGATTGAAGGTTAGTAGACCATGCCAGGTAGGCAGGATTAAGTTGGTTTGTACATGTGCTGAGGAGGGATGTAGAATATATTGTGAAATAGATGTTAAGGATGAAGCCGCCAGGTAACAGGAAAAGAGGAATGCCTAAGATGAGGTTTATGGCTGTGGTGAGAGAGGACATGCAGGTGGATGGTGTGACAGTGCAAGATGCAGAGGGCAGGAAGAAATGATGTACTGTGGCAACCCCTAATGGGAGCATCCAAAAGGAGAAGAAGAAGATGTTGTAGCTCAACTCTTGTGGACTGTGAACACCATTACCATGTGTCATTCCACAAGTATGTAACCTGTATAGAGGCTGCATCTGGACAGAGCATTTAGGTGAGTGGTGTCTTCATATGTCAGCTTGTGTATGACACAGCCAGGGACACTGTCCAGTACCATTGTCATTGTGGTGTGTACTTTGTTAAAGAGATGTTTTAACTAGAGTGTCTGTGAATCATCAGGTTTTACATTCTTCAGGTCTGGAAATGTGGCCCTTGTGTAATGACAGGGTGGTGAAATCTGCATTCAAACTGTCTGACAAGGAATTGGTAATGTCAGTCAGATAAGTGTACTTTGTGACCATTTACATTAACTGTGACCCGATCTGAGATTTCCCCTGTAGATGATGAACAACACTGAAGAAAGCTTTAGTGTTGTCTTTGGAATCCTTGCCATTTTGTATTTTGAAGCTTGCCTTGTATGTTTATTGAGGGATTGTATTTTCCCAATGATACTGACCAGAGAGGTTATCCCTTCTTGGTATGTAACTCTTTTTTTGGTACAACGTCACATCTTTTATTATATATTTAGTTTATGACAGGGGTCCATGAGACTAATGCACTTTTACTGTATAAGTGAGAACTTCTTGTCTTTGTGATAGCACAGTCTATGCAACCCTGTAAGTGAACAGTGTGCATTAATAAAGGATTATGCAGCTGGGACAGTGTTAACCTTAGTAATGCAAACCAATGACAGATAGCAACAACAGCATCACCCACAGCACAGTGTCAACCCATGTCATACACACACATGTGTACTCAAGTTCCAAAATGTGTGTAGTACAATGCATACTGGCCACCAATAGAAAGTATGCAGTGTTAACACTGGCCAATACAGGACATGTCACCTTGCCCATGTGTCCAATATGCACATAAATGCAGACAGTGCACCTCCACCATGTTCACAAATGTACACCTGCAAACCTGTGCTGCACACACCCCACACTTACTGTCCACTGTATAACACATGCTGACACAAATACACACATCAGCCAAGTGGCACATGGGCAAACAAAACACAATTGGAATAAACATTGGTGGAAACAATACAACATTGCTAATTACAGCTTTAATGCATCATGCCTGCTCAGCTACACCTTCAAGGATATCATTACACTTTACTGCTGGCAACATGCTACACATTCAACCATTGCTATACTTTATTAAAGTCACCCTGTGCATCAGCACCATGTTAGCCTGTTCCTGCATCAATGTTACAGATGACAGGAGGTGGCACAGGTTTCATCATATGCACAGGCTGTGTTGTTGGTTTGCCAGAGGCCTACACTGAGCCATAAGATCAACATGTGTGTGTGAGTGTGTGTGTGAGGGCCATGAGTACTGTTATGGGCCAATGTTGATGTAATGTGTGCGGGTATGTGTTTGCCCTAGGTTTCTGGTTTATGTGTGTGTCTGCATGTACACAGTTCCACCATGTGGCTGCCATATATAGGGATTTGTGAGACAGCTACAGACTGTAGCTGGCAGGCTTTACAGATCACTGTCTTTGGCCACGGTTCCCTGAACCTGTGCCTAGCAGGGTTGCTAAAGACAGTATCAGGTACTAATCCAGACTGGGTAATATCCGAAAAGGTTGGCATATGTCCACTGGATCCAGGTCCCTGCTGGGACTGGCCAGAGCCACGTGCACGTGGTCTTCTAGGACGGTCTATGGACAGCCTCCCCAACATTGCTGGGGCTGGTACTGACACTGCGGGAGAGGCTGTGACTTGCTGGACATCCACGGCAACCTCCAGCTGCTGATGTTGCTGGCATACGTCCATGTCGACGTCTCAACCATCCCGCACTGTCCTGACACATGGACATGACATTGTGGACATCCAATGTCTCACCCCAATGTCTATCAATGACCTCAGTGTAATTACATATGGCACCTGCTAGGTCACGGATACTGTAATTTACAGAGGTGTTATGAGCCCTCTGTGCCCTTAGTCCCTGTCTGGTGTACCGCTCCATTCATGTTTGTGCCTCCATGACAGCCTGTAACATGCGTGTGGAAGAAAGAGGTGTGGCACGTCTGCCAGGGGCATGATGACCAGCAGTGCACTGATGAGAACTCCTGGGCGTGTCCTGAAACATGTGCCATAGATACCACACTATCCTGGCCAGTGCCAACCGTACACTGTCCCTCAGCTAAGGGCAATGGTGATGATGGATGTACAGTCAGTATGACTGTGTGCATGGATGGGGTGGAGACTTGTGTACTGTCAATTGGTGGCCCAACAACAGACCCTGACAAACCTGCCTGTGCCTCAACACACCTATCGTCATGATCACTGTCTGTCTCAGTGACATCAGGTTCCCTGCTGTACTGAACCAGCCCCACCTCGGCACCTGTGAGAGGAAAACAGGAATCACACTGTAAGACCTGAACATGATTTCAGACCACATGCGCACATGCACACATGCACACATGCGCACATGCACACATGCATACATGCACACATGCACACATGCATACATGCACACATGCACACACACAAAAATACACTCCTCCCTAAAGCAGACACACACAACACCAGCAATCTCAGAACATAAACAATAGCAGGTGATGGTGGGGTACAGTATCACAAGCAAAACTGTCATATCACACATGTCAGCATGCAGGACATGTGTTGCTCAACAGCATGCAGTGCAAGTGTAGACAGTCCTTGTTACTAACAGTATACATGGCTTTGATGCATGTGTTTTGTTATTAGGTGATGGGCCTCCCCCTGAAACACAATGCATACATGGACACAACATTGCTGTGCAGGTATTCACAACTCTGTAATGTACTGTGCACAATAACAAATAGGTGTACATACCATGGCTGGATGTGTATCTGTGTGTCAGATAGGTATCCAATGCTGATTACAGCCTCTGTGTCTTTAGCAAATAATTGTGGACACAGTTTTAGCACATGCATGATGAGTATTCACACATCGTCAGTGGTGCATGGATAATTGATGGAATATCATTCGGCGACATACCCAATGTATGGTATTTATGGTGAGTGTAGATCATATTGTGGACATGCCAGTGTCATCCATGACATGGCATGATAAAACACAACTGCATATTTAAACACTACACATACCCAATGTGTGTCATATGACCTAGCCACTCAATAGCATCACAAGACATATATGTGTCAGTTGTGCAAATGGTGTTTGGTATGCATATTGTTTAGAGGTGCATATGTGTGCACACATGCAACATTAAGGTGTATAGCAATGAAAGCTATGTGTAGTACTGTGGTTAAAATAACTGGATGGGGTATAGTACCATAGGCCATCATCATGAAGCATCATATGGTCACTCAAGGCTACAAATGTTTCCCAAACCAGCACTACTCATGCTGTACCGGAATTGTACTACCTTGGCTACATTAACCATTTCACAACCAGTTGTTACATGAGTTTGTAAGGAGGCCAATAAGGAGCATTCCCTGTCATGAATGTGTAGTGTGTTGCAGAATGTTTAAATGCCCCATGATAGGCCTCTACCCCTCAGGTATATTATGTGTAATGTGTGGATGAGATTTTGGATACTGGAGTGTGTCTTTACAGAGGGTTTGGGAATTCTTTATGTGTAGTATGTTAAAATGCTCTGTGTATGACATAAATGTGTATGTTATGTGCTTGTTGAGCATCAACTGTGCCTATCCAATGGTCACTACAGTCTAGCCACATTTGTTTGAGATGGTCTGGGTATTGCATGTGTTTGAGGCAGCTAATCACATTAGTGAGATGTGCGTGGTCTTACACCAAACATGCACAGCATGCATTATGGGTAGGTGTGTTACATGTGTACATGGCCTACACTTTAACTATGACATGCACTTTTTATTTACAATAATAAATGTAGAACACACTCACCAGCATCTGTCCGCTACCTTGATGTCACCCCAGAGGGACCTACACAGAGTTGAGACAGTTTGTCAGTGGCCACAGCTGTGGCATTGCTACTGTGTGTTTGCAGTCTTACAGTACAACATTTTACATTCACTGGGCTACAGATTATGTTCCAAATGATCAGTATTGCACAACAACAGGCTCCACATCTTTTAACAACACACTCCACATCTCACATATTCATGATCTACCAATACAGACAACAGTAGTCTACAGAAATGCCATGTTACCTGCAAGCTCCATGTGTGCTTCCTGGGTGGCTCCAACCTCCATCGTGGTGTATGTCTGCTGCTGTTGTTGTTGGACAGGTGCCACCAGGCTCAGGAGCAGCTCCTCCACTCTGGTGAGGGGGGGATGGATAATAACACCACCTCCTGTTGCAAGCTGTTGTCTCCACACATCAGCAGTATGCTGACGGACATGTCTGAGAAGATCACTGCAGTGGTGGCGTACCTGCTCATATGTCCGGTTATGCAGGCCTACTTCATTTACCCTGTGGACAACATCTTGCCACATTGCAGTATGCTCCTGCTGATCCTGGCTGGTTCGTGAGAACATGAGACTGTAGTGCTGAATCATACGGGTAGTAATTATGTCATCTTCAGCACTACTGTAACTGGGGTTCCTGCGATGCGCCATGATCCCTGGAAGACATAAATATGAAAATATGTCTGATCAAGTCAAATGGCACATTTAACATTATCCAGTATAGATATCACTGAACTGCCATATATAGCAACCTATTAGCTAACCGAGAGTGAAACACTTTAACTACCACTTATCACTGCTCACCCCACAACTGCTTGGAAGTGCCTGGCTCACTCTCTATCTAATGAACCATGTTCTGCACAGCAACAAAATAAAATCACGATATAAGACTATACAAGAGTACCTGGCACACTGTATGCAATGCGATGCACCGCCTAGCCACAGCAGATATACATCAAGCTGATGTGTAAATAAATATATCATCCATCACAATGAGTGCAAGGTCCAGTAAATGTATTACTATTATACCACACAACTTGTTAATGGCAAACCCGTGTCCAAAATATGTGCACAATTGGGAATATAGGTTGCATACTGCTGTAGTACACTATGAATGTTGCTAGATACGCAGTTATATGTTTTACCACACATATGTCAAAGGACATGTTACAGACATACCCACACACACATCAGACATAATTACATGATACAAAGGTATGACAACCCAGATAAGCTTTCAGTGTGCACTATACAGTACTGTGTGTCAATACTTACACAACCTTAATCTTGAGAAATGTAATCTGTGATGAATACAGGGACCACACAAAACAGTGGATGCAAGCAATGTGGACATATACCATACTTCGTTGTACAGGCCCAGAGCTTCAACTAGTACTGCACTACACATAGGATTTGGATTCAACATCAGTACCAATCAATAATCATAGATGTAGTGCTTTAGCCTCCAATGACACACCCTAGTTAAAATCAAGGGACTTAATCACACTGTATGCAATAGCACTTTTTCTGCCTAGCAACAGAATACACAGCTTTTGCTAGGATCAAAGCAAGGACCCATAATACCATGACATAAAAGTTTCCCACTAAGCTATCCCACAGATACATATCTTTGACGTATTCACAAACACATTGACCATCACAGTCAGTTAACAGTACAGAGAATCTATTGCAACAAGTAGATGTAGGTGTGTATAAGTATATATAACTATATATATATATATATATATATATATATATATATATATGTGTGTGTGTGTGTGTGTGTATATATACATATACACATCCATTGGTGCACATATACATATATATGTAGGCACATATACATTTCACCTTTCATAGTGAGAATATCAATTATACAAAGGATGTGAGGTGTACAGTAATGTAATAAAATCGCACAGTCTTGGGATAAATGCATTGAAGGTGTTCACAGCCCAGGTAGCTTTAGCAGGCCTCACTGGCTTCAACATTGCAAACTGTACAAACCACACATAGTGTTTAACCACCACATGTCATATACCAGCACTGTATGCTGTCTTGTTTGTCACACACTAAAACCTACATACAAATATGTGCATGCTAACCTTCACCAACATATATATCTCCACCCTTCACAAACAGTTGCAATATGTCCCCTGCTCTATGCACATATACAGATGTGAATATATATGACACATATATATTTCTCCGTATGTGTGTGGCATACACACACAAGGTCCACACTGTTGTAAGTCACTGGACTTCACAGCTGAACTGTTGGGCCTTACTGCAACACAAACAGGTGTCACATATGAACACACACTAACATTAGGGGGGGTATACATATGACAACAAATGCTAGATAAGCATACTAGACTGCTACAGCAGTTGCCAATGCTAAGCTACACTTTAATATGACTATCATGCATGTGTTGTTCTGTCACACCCATGTTTATATAATGTCAGTGCTAATCCCCCCAACAGCCATTGGCCATACTACTGTACAGAACACAGATAACATGGATCAGATCTTTGACATTTAATGCTGAGCTACACATTTCGCAGGTATGTCCCACTGCCCACAGGTACACACTGTATTGTCCATAGCAGTAGTTAAGCAGAACATCTATGCATAAATAAGTACTGCTGCCACATATGTATGGTTCACATTATATAGACTATTCTTCAGTAACATCTACTACATGCCAGTGAATACATATGTGTCACATACCTTTCCTTTGTATGATTTGGTAATATTTCTTTTTCTTTTTCCTTTTCTCTCTCTCTCTCTCTGTCCCTCTGTCTGTCAGTCTCTACAATAGAGTGATTGAGTTTGTTGGCAGAGATTGCAGTCTGCTTTTGTAGGTATTTGCACGAGCATGTGATGTAGGGTTGCCACTTTTTCAAATGGCCATAGTGGGACATTTTCAGGACACACATCAGATTTTACAGGCCGACACATACCCACGGTCAGTACAAAGGATAGAACTTAACTTTTTTGCCTAAATAAAAGCTTATTCTTCTAGCAGTTTAGCTGCTTATTCTGTTTCTTGTAATATTTAGGTATTTTAGATACAGAAATAACTATTTTATGCAACTATTACATAAAATATGGGACATAATTATGTCCTACAATCTCAGGACATTTCCCATTTTTAATATTTTTTGTCAGGACACAACTGCCCAAAGAGGGACTGTCCCTCACAAAGTGGGACAGGTGGTATCCCTAATGTGATGGCCTCTGCACCAATTAGTTGCCACCATTTGCTAATTGCAAGCAGGCTGCTGTGTAGTAATTGCAGTAATCACTGTCATAGCAACCCAGTACTATAAATTGCTAACTCAGGTAGGCATAGCCCTTTCAGTTTTCCAAGATGGAGATCATCCTTGTTTGCTGTGGACATCATTTTTAAGACAGAAGGTTGGTATAGTTCTTATATCAGAAGCCAGGGGTATAGCCAGAGATTTACATTTTGTACTCAGACCTAATGTTGCTGCTTCCAGTACCCACTTGTTAGTGTAGAAATGTACTCACCCCGCAAAATGCTACCCCAAGATATATGGAAAGATGTACTTTCTTTTCAACTTTTACAATTAACTACCATACAAAGCACTATTAAGCAGTAGTTAGTGGTTTGCGCGAGTGTGTGCTTGTTTGTGCTTAGCTAAGCACCGTGCAAACCCGCTTACAACTGCTTAAAAGTGCCTTAGTTACTCTGTATGTGAGGGCCCTTGTTCTGCTCAGGAGCAAAATAAAACACCTCTGTCAGTCTCGAATCCTGGACCTTGTACACACTACACAACATGAAGTACCACTAAGCCACGGTAGATATACAAGTTGGTGCTGAAATAAATATATCATGTATCAGAATGAGTGAATGTAAAGGAAAAATAGGAATGCCATGCCACACAACTTGTTCTGTGGATCTTTACCAACAGTTGTTGTGGGATTGTTTGTGAACAGCTATACTGTGAATATTCATTTACTCAGTTCTAAATAGTTTGTGCTTTTTTAGTGTTGACATTAGCACAAGTTGCTCAGAAAAACTGGACACATTTCAGTGCTGTGAGTATGCTTACCTACATTACAAAAGCATGCGGGTTGAATTGATGGAAACAGGCCACCAATATTGTGGTATTTTAACAGGGCACATGCATAGAAATAAATGCAAATATTTATAAACCAATAGGACATATGTCCCAACAAATGTTTTGAGATTAGACATACCGACTGAGGTGTGGAATTGCATTTTTTATGCACATACAGTAGGGTGGAAAAGGATAGCTCAATTAACAACTTATATATCCTTCTAATTTTCACTAAATTCCTATTAACTGCAGTTATATGTCCTTACATGTATTACTACACTACCCAATGTCCTTATATTGTGCAACTGGACTTTGCTAGATCATTATATACATGAGCTGTATCTTACATACAAACTGTCCAAGATGCAGATGTTACTACTACATATTTTGAGAGTTGCTCACACACACTACTGCTAAGATGGTACACTGACAGCTCTACTTTCATATAATTATCTAGATATGTTCAGGTGCAAGTATCAGTTATATGTTAACAGCTCCCTACATTTCTGGCAGCACAATGACATTTCTGGGGAACACAATACCAAGCTACTCATGTGCCAGATTAACCTGTACATGCTGGGCATGAACCAACAGTTGAGGGCTGTAAATATGCATAAAACCTACTGGCACTCCTTTCATACACGTTATATGGGCCTACCCAAGTGTGGGTTAACATTGCTTAATACAACAGTACTATTTGTAAAATGCAACAGTACAACACATATCAAAGAAAATGACACAGACACACTCCAGGATTTATATATTTATTAAAGGATTATTACACCTTTATTTATTGGGTTAAAACACTTTTTGAAGGCTCTCTCATTTATTTTATATAACAGTACATGCAGAATAATTAATAACCTGCCTGATGACGCAGCCTTTGCAACCTATCTTCATGGGCTTGCTGATTCATAGCCCGGACACCTGCAGCTGTGAAGTAAATGCAGTGATATTGAGACATACCTATCCATAGTATAGACAAGTATAGCAATTCTTAACTACTTAATACAATGGCTACTTACTCAGTACTGGGGCATTAGGCATTGCATGGGACTCCTGGATCCACTGGTCCAGTTGATCCTTCTTACGTCGCACATGTCTACTCGGGAACCCCACATATGTTGATGCAAGCCCACTGCACTGGCATCAATATCCCCTAAGTAGAGCAGCAAGCAGGTGTCAGAGAAGCTTTGTTTTACAGTTCTGTTACTCCATATATGTGCACATAACACACGCACACTGACCTGGAATGTGTGGAATGACCGTGAACCAGAAGGCAAAACAGTATTTTATGGCTAATATAACCCAACCCCCCCCCCCCAGCAATTGCAGGAAGCCTGCTGCCCTGACACAACTCACCTCACAGCTGGGCATCAAGGAGGTGTCAAACCAGCTTTGTTCCACAATTTTATGTTACACCATGCATATATATATATATATATATATATATATATATATATATATATATATATATATATATATATATATACACACACACACACACACACACACACACACACACACACACACACACAAAAGACACTAATAGTGTCACATCAGTAATCCTTACCTATTGCAGGAAATCAAATGAATAGACACAACCCTACCCCTAACAGGTCAGAACACACGTGTTATTCTATCTTTGCCAACCAGTTCTCCATTACACCCTGCATGCATGCACAAGTACACCTGCACCATTTACTGGTGAAGCATATTGCTTTACCCATCCCTCCACAGAATACTGATGCAATGAAAATGGGGTTCATAAAAGGGAAACACATATAGATGAACTGGGAAAAACAATACACTTGACTAATTTTAAAGTTATAAAACTGATGTGTGTGTACCAGTCTCAACTGAGACTGAAAAAAAATGTGTTCTACTCAGAAAGTGGGGAACCATAAAGCACACCTACCAACAAATTCAGAAAAACATAATAATATACAAACTGGTAAATAAGACTACAGTGTATAACGAAGAGCACTTACGAAAACCTACCTGCTTCAGCTAAGGAGTAGAGCACATAGTACTGCTGGATACTAAAAACATACACAAACACAAGTAAGAGCTGTTATGGGTCATTCAGGTTATTGTTCAAACCACCAAATTGTATGGATTTTCATCTGTAGAGTCCAAATAAAAAAGAGAAGCACGTACATAAGTCAGTACCACTGTAGGTGGTGTAATACCATGTGGTTATTCTATATGAAGTACACATAAGTTAGGTTTCACATTACTTCTCACACTGAAGTGGCATCTGTAAAAACAGCTGTAAGTGTTGCTCTGATTATAACACCAAAAACAAACACCACTAGACAGCAGCACTTATTCTGCCTTCAATGGAACCTGGGATTGGGAGCACAGCCTAAGACTTCTACCACAAGACATGAAAGAAATGATCAACAAAAGAAAAAGCCATTGAGAAGGGCTAGAACCAATGTGTATCAGTTAAAACAATAAAATGTTCAAATTGTTATATCTGGAATCCTGTAGCTGCATACCTTGCAGTTCTGTGCAATCAAATCCATGCTCCTATACCATCAATGAAAACTTGTAAGCCGTCCAAAATAAAAGCTGATCAAGTCTTCTCTGCAGACAAGCAAGGAAATGATAGAAAAAGAGCAGGTGGACTTAGGCCTTACCAGCAGCCATATCCAGATAACATTCAATGGTGGTGTTCAGGTTCACTAGAGAATCAAAGCCAGAGCCCCAAATAAAAACAAGCCACCGTGCTGGACATCCAGCATCAAAAAACTTTACAACAAATGCAAAAATTTGCTATCTAAGAAAACTAAGGTGAGGCCTCAACAATGGAACAGCACCCTCCTCAGCCTCAGAAGGCAAATAAGATAACATGTCAAATCCTCTAAGAGGAACTTTGAGAAAAACCTAGAAATCACAGCCAAGGATAACCATAAGGCGTTTTACAGCTACATACGTAGCCTAAAAGGTAGGACCCAAGCATGTGCTGAACTAGTGACTAATGGTATCACACGCACTGATCCTGCAGAGATAGCAAACTTGCTAGCAGACAGGTTTGGCAAAAATTTCACTTCCCTATTCCCTCCAAACTTATCAAAAACCTTGCCCTCAACTCCCCCCTACCCTACATATCCAAAGAGCAGGTCATTAAAGCCTTGTCTAAGACAAAAAACACAGCATGTATGGGACCAGACAGCATCCCAGGCTGTCTTCTAAACAAACTAAAACATGAACTAGCACCACTGTTAAGTATCCTAGTCAATCATAGCCTATCCACAGGCTTTGCACCTGCAGAATTTAGAACAGCAACAGTTATTACCCTCCACAAATGTGGCTAAGCAACAGAGCTGTGAAATTATAGACCCATAGGTCTGACCAGCCTCATCTCTAAGGACATGGAACATATCATCATGGATCTCATTATTAAAGACATTGGCGACCCCCAAACCCTACATCCAACCCAATTCAATTTCATCAGGGGTGGATCCTACCTGTTAAATCTGTTGGATTTCTTTGAAAATGTAACCAGGGCCATTGATGAGGGCAAATCTGTGCGCAAAACATACCTCAACTTGGCCAAGGCCTTTGACACAATTCCACATTCAGGCATTACCAATAACCTTAGCAAACTGAATGTAAACAGCTTTGTTGTAAGATGGGTCACCAGCTGGCTCAAAAACTGGTCACACAGTGCCAAAGTGGGTGACTCCACATCAACCAGCTTATCTGTCACCTGCAGGGTGCCACAAGGGTCAGTGTTGGGCCCCCTACTGTTTGATACATACTTCTCAGAAGTTAAAGCCAAAACTAAGGGGCTGTGGCTGACCAAGCTTTTGGACGACTGCATACTGTGTGCAATTATTGAATCCCCAAATGATAACATTATACTTCAGGATGGTCTTATGCAGACCAGAGACTGGTGTCTTAGTCATGGTCTCAAACTAAATGCAAATAAATGCATCATCATTCCCTTTGGTAAAAACAATGTCCCTTTACTATTAAATTAACAGTAATACCCTGTGTACCAAGAAAGTGGTAAGGGATCTGGGATTTGACTACCATGTGTTTACTGTAGTAAGGAAGGTCTTCTATGTAGCACACTTAATTAGCAAAGGCATCACCTCTAGAACAAAGAAGGTTTTAACACCTCTATACTCATCACTAATCAGGTCCATAATTGAGTATAGCACCCCTTTTGGCATGTACCATACAAAGCACCTGCAGCAATTGGAGAGATCTCAGAGGTTTCGAACAAAGAAGATAAAGGAACTCCAGGACATGCCTTACACAGACCGACTAAAGTCCCTGTCACTATACTCAGTATTGTATAAACTTCTTAGGGGAGACTTATGGCTGGCTTACAGAGCAATCTCCGACACAAACATAATGAATCTGCTACCAATCTGTAAGTCAAACAGGACTAGAGCTACCCATTCCAAGGACTTAAATATGGCCTGCAACTTGAATAGGAAGTGCTGGAGGGACAGATTTTTCCATAAGCAACTGCCGTGTCTCTGGAATAGGCTGCCAATTCATGTGAAGCAAAGCATCTCTATGACAAAAGTAAGCTGGACGAGTGGATGGGGCACTATAAATTCTTACTGGGGATAATGCCCACAACACTCCTGGACATGGACAGTCATTACTAAATACATTCCTGAGTATTGACTAGATTATCTGTGGTATTACAATGAGATGAAATGGCTCGGCCTGAAATGATCTCCAGGTAGATAGCTTAGTAACCTCCTATGATCCTGTCATCAATTGTAACCAGTAGGTTGCTAAGGTTATGCAAATCTCAGTTAGTACTGTATTATTTTATTATTATTATGTAGAAATGTGCCAATTCTCTGTACATATAATTCAAAACATAATTCCTTTGTGACTGCATGAATAATGTGTCACTTTCTCTGCCAATCACTGTTTTAACCCTTGTATGGAATTGTTCACAACTGTAAACCTTGTATAGCTGTAAATTGCTTCCTTAGATAGAACAGTATCGTCTACTATCAAACAAGTATTTACTAGGTAATGGTATCTTAATACAGAAAAAATCTGTAGGGAACAAGACTGTGACTGTCAGTTATGCATAACCATTACCAACATTTCACAGCTATAGTGATCTCTTATACCCCCAATGTGCCCCAACACACACACACACACACACACACACACACACACACACACACACACACACACACACACACACACACACACACACACCTGACTAGCCAGACTGCTCCTTTTTGTTTCTGCTCAGCTCCACATGGCTCACTAAATGCACATTTGTGGTTGCAGTGCATTTGTGAATGCAGGGAATCAGAGCATTTATGTACCCAGATGATGGGCTGCTAACTGTATTCTTTAAACATCTGCTACTATTGTTGAGGAAGAGTCTGTGATTAACCTTGTTCTGCTCATTGGAAATAGCACTGAATCTTGCCAAATCCCATCTATAACCTGCACAGCTGATAATGTTCATAGGATGCAGTTTTGATTATACACCCCCCTCACAACTACCTAACATCATGCATAGCAACACAATGTACAATGTAGCCCTTCCAAAACACTGATCCTAACCAAAGTTCCCCTTTGCCCATAAACCTAAGATTCCCCTCCCCCTCACTAACTCTAAAGTCCTGATCACTCTTTTAACCTAAAATCCCCATCCTCTCTCTAATCCTAAACTCCCTATTTCCCCCCAAACTTAAAATCTGCCTCCCCAATGCAAATCCCTGATTAATCCCTAAACCATTCGTGGGTGGTGTTTTGATGGGGTTGCCTGGTACGCATCCAGGGAGAGGTGCAAAAGATAATGATGACCTATTTCTTTTCACTTATAAGCAGGAACATGTTGGAACAAACACAGCCTGACAATTGTTATTCTGTTGCATAGAATATCAAATTCTCTTGGCTGGTAAGGATGAGACCACCACAAACAAGTGCCAGGCGGAGGTAAGTAGTGGCAAGTATAGTTTTAGTTGCATTGGTGTGAATGTTTTTGGCTCTGTACAGCATCCCTAGTTTTTGATGAGTTTTTCTTATGTAATTTTGTATGTGCAGGTCAAATTTAAGATTATCATCAACTATCATCCTTAATAATTTGCTATGAGAAGTAATTTCAATGGTTGTATTATCAAGACATTGACTTTAAAATTTGTTTTTTCATCAGAGAGAGCTTTGGGGGGAAAATTAGTAGTTTATTTTTTTTTACAGTTGAGCATGAGTTGTGAGTGACAAAGCCATGTTTCAGTGGTTTTTAAAGCAGCATGAGTAATTTTTTGGAAGTGTAGCATCCTGTCAGAAGTGCAAACGAGTATGGAGCCATCTGTGTACTGTATTAGGGAGGCCTGCTGTATGGATGTGTGGAGGGTGCTGGTGAGAATGTTAAGGAGGAGAGGACCATGGATAAAATCTTGTGGTACACTGGTGGTGACTGGGAGTTATGGAGTTTTACTGGCTGATACCAATTCGACAGGTAGCTTGTGAACCATAGAAGGGTGAGCTGAGAGAGACTTAATGAAGACATTTAAAGTAAAGTTTATTGAGGCAAACTGTGTTGAATGCTTTAGACAAGTCTACAAATAAGGAGAAGATTAGTTTGTCATTAACCTCCAGCTTTAATAACAGTTTCTATATAGGTTAGAAGTGCAGGGTTAGTACTATGGGAAGGACGGAAGCCATGTTGTATGGGAGATAGGAGCTCTTCCTGCAGGAGATAGTTTAACAATTGTTTTTATTTGTATTTTATTTATTTATTTATTTTTATTTTACATTTGTTATCCAGAAAAATCCCAGCTGGACCAGGTTCATTTTCAGTGGATGCCCAGGGATAAAAGCTCCACAATTAACATATAGTAAAGTACTTATGACATAGGCAATACAGACATGAAAAACAGGTTAATTGTAAGTACACACACACACAAATATTGTTCACAATGGTTCAACTGTGATCGGTAAAGAACCGATACTTTGATAAAGCATAACATATAAAGTACAACTGACCTGACAGAGAAAATGCTATTCTTTAAATAACATTTACATACAATTTGTGTTTTACATTTTCTTCTATTAAGGAACAGAGAAGGAAAATAATATACCCTTAGCATCCAGATTATAAGGAGGAAAGTCAGATCAATGAGAAAGTGAGAGCCTAGAGTTAGAGAAGTAAAGAGAAAGGAGAAGAAAGTCAGATGAGACTGTCACGTAATACATGGGCAGATCCAGGTTTTCCTCAGATGTGCTTTGACTAGTTTTTTAAATTGCGTGTTTGTTGTAGTAGGGTTATATCAGTGGGGAGGTTATTCCATTTTTTTGCTATGGTATGAGAGTATAGGTCTTTGCCAGCAGTATTGTTGGCAGCTGTCATATTGAGGACAGGTTTATAAGATGAGCGAAGAGGGCGACTGGTAGAATACTGTTATCAGCTGTTTTAGTGCTGGAGTTTTCTCTGGGTAGTTTATGATGTTAAAGGCACAGGTTAGCTGTTGGTAGGTGAGTAAGTGAGGAAATTTTAGCCATTGAAATTCCCTGAGTGCCTGGGAGTGGTGGGTTCTAAAGGGTTGAGTTGGTGGTGAATTTTGCAATTATATATATTTTACAAGTATTTTGAAGAGGAAGACAAGATTGCTATAGGTCCAAAGTTAGTGATGTCTGTTTAATTTCCTCCTTTCTACAGAGGGTTAGTGTATATTTTTTTCTAGAGAGACAGAATGTGAGATTCCTGGATTAACCTTTTTATAAGGAATGAGACATAATAGGCAACGCTATCGACTATCTTAATGTACTGACTTTGAAGGTCATTAGTTAAGGTAGAGCATGGTTTACGTTTCTTTAAGACTAGTTCTATATAGGATGTGAGCACAAGTTGGAAAGTGGATGTGGTGATGTGTGGCTGCTGGGCAGGGTTAGGATTACATGTTGGTGAATCCTTGGTCACAGATGCTGTACTATCTATGAAATAAGAGTTAAATTGTATTGCAGTTTTGGTTGGTAAGTTATTGGGAGAAGGGTTAGGGTTGAAGTTTGTGAAGTCAGCAATAGGCTGTACCAGATACCAGGAACATATCTGGGAAATACTACAAAGAATGATTATTCACTCAATCACTCCATTTTACCCTGCTAATTGCTGTGCTATTCCCCATGATAACTGCTGTGGAAAATAAAACTACTGGCCATATCTTATTCATCAGCATGCAGAGAGGTGCTCAGATTGGCCATGCAGGAAATTATAGCAAGATAGTATTTCAACATTTTAGTATTTAACAAGGAAGTGTGAAGAATTCCTCCTGCTTTACTTGATCAGTGGTGGTGTTACAGATAATTTAACTAAGAGTGGGACCTTATGTTATTATTAGATAGTCAGGAAATGCCCACTAATAAAAATTCAGTTTCTTCTTGTGGGTCTGTGCGTTGCTGTTTTGCCATTAGACAACTCTGCCTTCAACTCCTATAATGCTGCAAAATGCTACTACAAAGAAGAAAGCCTTAAAAACAAAGGAAACCTGTCCAAACTGCACTAATCACATAACATTTTAAAAGTTATTTCCAAGTTTGTTCTTTATGAACAGAATAACAAACTATATGGACTCACTGGATATTCCACTGTGACTTGGCAAGAAAATAAAATATTCAGTAAAATAGAATAATTACTCGTCTTTTTTTTCTCTGCCAATGAAATGTTCTTCCTAGGTTCTAGTTCATAGGTTCATAGTTAGGTACTAGGTTATCGGCCCTGGGGCCTATACATGCCCAGCCAAAAGGGTACCCTGGCTTTTGCCACCCAAGAAAATTATTTTCCTATACCACTGTCGAGCAGAGCCACAGAAGTGATCCCTGGGGTGAATTTCCTATTTCCTATCCAATCATCAAGATTTTTCTTGAAGAGTGCTAATGAGGAGCTTTGTTTGATATAGATAGGTAGTTTATTCCAGAGTATGGGAGATCTTTGGGACAGGAATCTATCTCTCCGGCATATTCTGTTTATTGTGTTGACAAGGTTTAGGTCCCTAGAGCATGCAGCTCGGTGGGACTGGGACTTCTTTAAGTGGAGCATGTCCAGCAGCTCTGGGTTTGACATAGCTTTGTATGTTAGGCAGAGATCATCTCTGAGTAGGCGATATGCAACGGAGTGAAGCTGGAGTTTTTTGAGATGTTCTGCGTAGGGCATCTGTTTGAGGCCGGTAATCCTCTTTGTGAGGTATTTCTGTGGCCTTTCCAGTTGTTGTAGATGTCTTGTGAGGTACATTCCAAAAGGGGCATTGTACTCTATAATGGGTCTAATGAGTGATGAGCAGAGGGGAACAATGACCTCTTTTTTTCTGGATGAGAAACCTTTTGTGACAAGGTGTGCCACATAGAAGGATTTCCTGACTACTGTGGCGATGTGATTATCAAAGGAGAGACTACTATCCACCTGTGTCCCAAGGTCTCTTATCACACGTTCGGTGTTAAGTATACTACTGCCTATGCTGTAGTTCATGGGTACAGAGATTTTACCAAAGTGGATGACAATACACTTTTTGGCATTGAGCTTGAGGCCATGGCTTTGACACCAGGCATCTGTCTCAGTGAGACCTTTTTGTAGGATGTTCACATCGTTAGGAGTTTCAATTACAGCTCCTAGTTTACAGTCATCTGTGAACTTTGTTAGCCAAAGATCTTCTGTGTTAGCCTATACTTCAGAGAAGTAGATACCAAACAGGAGAGTACCCAGGACTGAACCCTGTGGTACTCCACTTGTCACTGGTCTGAAGTCGGATTTGGAGTTTGCTACTTTCACAGTGTGGGTTCTGTCAGTGAGCCAGTTGGCAACCCATCTTGTGACATAGGGATTTGCCTAGTTTAGTAAGTTTATCTATAATTCCAGAGTGGGGGATAGTGTTGAAAGCCTTGGCTAGATCTAGATAGGCTGTGTGAACCACCTTACCCTCGTCTACGGCTTTGGTGACTGCTTCAAAGAAATCTATCAGGTTTAGGAGACTAACTTTTACAAACCCGAACTGGGTGGGGTCCAGAGTTTGGAGATTACCAATGTCTTTGTTTATAAGTTCCATGATGATACGTTCCATGGCCTTGCAGACCAGGCTCATCAGGCTAATGGGGCGGTAGTTCCCGGGGTCCGTGCTGACTCCCCCTTTGTGTAGTAGGATAACCATTGCTGTGCACAATTCAGTGGGCACAAAGCCTGAGGTGAGGCTATGATTGAACATGGTACTTAGTTGGGATGCCAGTTCATTCTGTAGTTCATGTAGAATGTATTGTCCATCTGCATGGGTGTCATGAAGTTCACCACTTCTGTCTTAAGAAGCATGAAGTTGGCTTTGGAGAAATGTTTTATTGTGGTTTCCTTAAAGGTGGTGGGGACAGGATGTGGATATCTAGGGTAATTAGCTTATGGTTGGATCGGACCAATGAGGCATTGAATTCAGGTGTGGAACACCGGTCAGTCATGTTGGTAATGACTAGATCTAGGATATTGTTGCCCTTGGTGGGTGTGTGGATAAGTTGATCCACGGCATTAGAGTTTATGAATTCCAGAAAGCGTTGAGCGAAGGAGTTGGTACATGAGTAGTTTTCCCAGTTTATGGTGGGGTAGTTGAAATCACCTATTATTAGGGTATTTGGTTGAACCCTAATATTTTCTAATACATCAAGAAAAGAGGAGTGGGAATCCTGGGGCATGGTGTGGGATCTGTAGCAAGCTACAATTTGGATTGCAGTTTTGCCCAGAGTTAGTTGCAGTTGGATAACCTTGACTACATTATGCTGAGCAACTAGCTTGGAGGTGTGGATATCCTTAATGAATATGGACATACCTCCGTCTTTGGTGTTCCAGTCCAGGTTACATGGCTAAAACGTGTGGTATGAGTTATAGCCTGGTAGTGCAGGGATGCTCTCTGGAGCCTTGAACCAGGTCTCCGTCACTGCACAGATATTGATGTTCTCCATTTTAAGGAGTGCCTCGAGTGAGTGCATTTTGAGATTGAGATGTCTAGCATTGAGTAGCATCACCCTCAGTTTTTGCTTGCCTGTTCCTGTTATGATGGTGAATTTATCATTTGAACCTTGCCTAAAAAAGGCACTATAGGGGCGGCAAGAACCTTAGCCAGTATCCGGAATCCCAGGGGTGACAGGTGCAGGCCATCTCTGGCAAAGCATCATGGTCTGTCGACCATGTCATCCCAGGCAGACAGATACTGAATCCCTTTAGAATGACACCAGAAGCTTAGTCAATTGTTGAAGTCAATCATTTTGTCCTTGTACTGTGGTATCATTCTGGGTGATGGCAGAATGCTACTCAGGGCTGGGGTCATACCTGCCTGGGCTACAAGATCAGATAGCTCTTCCATGTCTCTTTTCATGTAGTCCAGGGAGGCATGTCTCAGGTCATTCACACCAGCATGGACAATGACAGAGTCATATTTGTACTTGTTGTGGAGTGACCTGAGTGGGTGTGTTATGTGGCAGATCCTGGCACCCAACAGGCAGCAACCTTCTCCTTGTTTAGCCTGGTGAGTGGGACATCAGTGTCCCTGACTATACAGTCACCTATGACTAGTGTGTTGTGTACGTTGTTTTGCATTATTGGCTGTGGTTGAGTGGCACACTGAGTCTATGGGCTATGTGTCATTTGGGTTGTGTTGGCGGGGTGGAGGTTGCTTGCATTTCTGCTTTGGAGGTCTCTGTTGCTTGAGCAGATTATTATTGAGAGCCTCTGCAAATGTTTTTGTGTTTCTATGTGTGGATTTTGGTGGTGTAGATTTAGTGAGACTATATGATTAGTGTGGTGTGGTGCAAGTGTTTACCTTCTCCTCTTGACTGTCAAGTTCACTTTTGGTTGGAGAGAGCTTTACCTCCAGTTTGGCTAGATAAGTGTATGTCTCACGGGTTGTAGTGTTGGGTGGTAGGAGGAGAGGGTTGTCTGTGTACATGAGGAAATTTCTACATTGCCCCAACATGCCCAGATTCATCAGATAGACAGGAGAGAACACTGGGAGCTGACCCTTGGACATGCCTGAATAAAAAAATATTTTCCTCTAGATAAGTGAGGAAAGTGAGTAAAAGAGCTGTTTTTCTCTAAGCAAGTGAGGAAAGTAAGTACAAAAACTGTTTTCCTCTAGGTAATGAGGAAGGTTGAGTGCTGTAGTAATTAGTAGGTTATTTAATGCTTACAACAAGTTCTGAACAAGTGCTGATCAAGAATAAGCAAATTCAAGTGCTAAAGCTAAGAATCTGTATCTGGACTAAACTAGTTACAGGAAAGGGGGGAATAAGTGCAAATGTGGGCTTTTAAATCAGAAAGTTGAGAGAGATGGAAAAACTGCCCAAACAACCAATAACTACAATTTCTGGGCCAGAACCACTCCTTATGTGGTAGATGGGTTACCTAGTGCTTACCACTCCCACTGATGAGCTAGAAGGCTTCCCTCCAACACAGAAAGCTTGGGGGGCTCAGAAGCTTATATACAGTCCTGGATACAGCAAATCTGAATCTGGACTACACTAGTTACAGGAAAGCTAGGAAACAGACTTAGATTTTTTTTTTAATACAAAAAAGTAGCTAAAACAACAGTAAAAACAATTCAAATGCAGTGCAAGCTAGCACACTAGAGTATGTAGCAATGTTATACCAAACAGTTTAAAAAATGCAATTAAATTAAAAATGACTAAAAACAAGTGCAGAAGGTGTCTATTAGGTAGAATGAGATAAAGAGATGGGACTGGGGGCCGTGTCCCAGATCAAATCTACAGTGGGGGCGGGCAACTGCAAAAATCTCCAAATTTAAACAACAAGACAGGAATAGGGAGAGTGGGTAGGGGAAAACCAACACCTTCAGCAGAGATCTGAAAAACTATACAATGAAGCAAAAATAACAGTGCACAACTCTGAAGTCAGCCAGCAATTATATAAAATTAGTCAAGCAACAATTAACAGTACACAACTCTGAAGTGCCAGAAAAATATACTCAGCTCTGTATATCTCCAGATAGTTTGAAGAGCACTCTGTCAAGACACACGAAGGCTCCAGCAATGATATGCAGGCTGTTACTAAGGGGGTCTAATTTTATGCAAGTAATCCTTGAGATAGTCAGATAACACACAGGATGTAAAACCAGTTATACCAACTTAAGACACAGAGAAATATGGGGAGGTGGGGAAAACCAACACCTTCAGCAGAGATCTGAAAAACTATACAGTGAAGCAAAAATAACAGTGCACAACTCTGAAGTCAGCCAGCATTGATATAAAATTAGCCAAGCAACAATTAACAGTACACAACTCTGAAGTGCCAGAAAAATATACTTAGCTCTGTATATCTCTAGATAGTTTGAAGAGCACTCTGTCAGGGCACAGGAAGGCTCCAGCAATGATATTACTAGTAATGAAGTTCATAAACCCCCCCAAAAAAGGATCAGTGAGTAAAGTACACCTACTTAGCTCTTGCATCAACTGGCATAGTGGTCTGCATTCCTCCAACTCAAAGAGTAAAGTTTTTATTTAGTATATAAAGACCACTATCTCTGATTAATGAAAGTGTAGATTAAAAAAATACATTTTCCAGCAATACATTCTTAATAACAGACTAAAAACATAAAGTGGGCTGCAACTTTACAAGTGAGATGTTAAGATCACAGTGAGTTTCCAGTAATAATAAATTTGCAAAATATCTGCACAGCAGACTTATTTTGGTGTTAAACCTATGTTTACCTACCAGTGCTCGCTAAGGCCAAAAACAGTGTCAATGGGCCCTGAATATATCCCAGGATACCTCCTATATAACTGGAAACATGACTTATCAGGACCACTTGAGGTACTTTTCAACTATATCCTCAAATCAGGCTTTGTGCCATGAGAAATGAGGACTGCAACAGTTATCCAACTTTACAAGTGTGGACCATCAACCAAACCAGGAAACTACAGACCTATTAGTCGATTATGCAAAGCCATGGATTATCATGGAAATGATCAGCAAAGTCATAGGCAATCTTCAGACACTGGGCCCAACTCAATTTTGCTTTATCACAGGAATATTATGCCAGCTAAACATGGTGGACTACTTTAAGAAGTTCATCGAGGCACTGGATGAGGGGGAAGACAGTGCTTACCAAATACCTGGACCTAACTAAGGCATCCAGTACAATACCCTACTTGGGTATTGTTGACAAACTCACCAAACTAGACATAAACCCTTACAAAACTCTGCTCACAGACAGGATCCAGGAAGTCAGGACTGGTGATACCTCCTCCACTAAGAGACTGGTGACCAGCGGGATACCTCAAGGCTCCATGCTGGAACTTCTCCTCTGTCAAGGGTCTTTGGCTGACCGAGTTCACAGATGACTGCAAATTGGGAGCTATCATAGATTCCCCATGACACAAAGATCTTACAAGAGGGTCTAACACAGACAAATGACTGGTGTCAAAGTCATGGACAAAAACACAATGCCAAGAAATGCATTATAGTGCCATTTGGGAAAACTGCTACCCAGGCTAATTTCTCTGTTGATAAGACACACCTAAGTGTTGACCCAGTAGTCAGGGATCTGGGAACATATGTAGCTGGTAATCTGACCTTTGACCAGCATGTGTCCAAGGTAGTAATAAAATCATTCTATGTCACCCAACTTGTAAGTGAAGGTATGGAATACAAGTTGAAGGAAGTCATAGTGTCACTTTATTCACCCCTTATCAGATGCATCATTGAGCATAATGACCCCTTCAGCATATACCTGACCAGACATATTCAACAGTTAAACACATTGTCCTGCACAGATCACCTTAAAACTCTATCTCTGTACTCTGTCTCCTACAGGTTACTGAGAGGCAATCTATGCCTGACATAAATGGCATCCTCAGATCCAACTCTAATGGAACTTTTGAACACGTGTGAAATGAACAGCATCAGAACTACTAGATTCACGGATTTAAATTTTGCTTGTGATATAGATAAGACATATTGACGAGACAGATGTATGTCTCAGAGAATCTCCACTCTCTGGAACAGGCTCCCTATCCATGTGAAGCAGAAATAAGAAATTCATCCTGGGTCTTGCCCCCATGTCTCTGATAGTCAGAGGCAGACAGTAATGCCAAAACTAACACCTCCCCATAACCTTTACAAACTTCCTAACATATGTCTCCTAATAAACACCCATGATACATAGGGACACAGTTTGGTTGGGCTGCACAGCTAGGCTTATAAAGGCCCTGGTTGTCTTTAGCCTAGTATATACCTATGAACCTATGAATACCTTGCCACTCTCACCTGTCAAGCTTCAGCATATCTTGCAGGTGCACATAACATTATTTCTTGCTGATGATATCATTTTTGAACCATGCTTCCTGTTGTGAGTAGTTGTGGGACAGCATTCTTATACTATCACGTGAGGTTATCTGAATCATCTATCTTGTTATAGTTACTAAGTACAAATTATGTCCGTATAACTGTTTTCCGCAATTTAATCCCTGCCATTCCTTCTGTGGTGGATGTCATGCTTGCTTGCACAGACCACTTTACGTACAAAGTGAATGCTCCTGTAAATTTGCTGCATGGTAGTAGCTTAGCTCCTGGAAGTCTACTAAGCATGTCTCTGAGCTAAAATATCATGCGATGTGTGAGCCCTGCTCATCAACCAACTCTTTTAACATAGTGATACCTTAATATTATGCTCCAGTGTTTTTGTGTGATTTATACTACCAGAAAAGAAAATGGCTGAGCCAACATTCTGTAACTTTACATTAGAAGTATATACAGAGTAAGTCATGGAATGCTGTTTGAGAGATCCATCTTTTTTTGTTGTATAACTCATTTAGAAATGCAGAAAGTCTTGCAGTCATGCTGGAAATATATAGAATGCTGGTTCAAAGATCCTTTGCTTCTACAAGTCATTTACAGATGCATATTAGTAAATGATAACAGAATCACAGGGTGGGCAAAGGGGGCAGTCGCATGTGTCGGATGTTAGTTGGCAAGACTGGGAAATGGCAATTGATCAGTACTGCAATTTAATGAATTCTCTACTGGAATTTATTACTCTGTAAAATGTTTATGAGGTCATGTCACAGCACTTTGTGTTTGACGTAGATTGTAGCAAACCGCTTGCTACATATAAATATAGCAAATAGTTTGCTTAAAGCTACTAAAGTTAAGGAGGGAAGAATGGGAACACTCATCACACTGATGGGGGAATGGATGTGAATTTAATATGTGTACCAATAACACTTTGTTTTACAGCACAATAAACCACTCCCATGCCTGATAAAAAGTATATATACATTTAAAAAGCTTGTGAGGAAGTTATTACTCTATTTTTGTTTTACTTGGATCGCTTGTCTTTGTACTTAATAAAGGATTTTCGACTGGAAACAGACTGCCTGCCTTGGTTGGATTACTTTTGAATACTTAGTAATGCTGTACAATTATATATTTTCTATTATTACTTTTTGTTTTGTTTTGGCTTAAGACAAGTTTACGTTCGCTACTTCTACTACTAGTGTCTGATCTGATTAATATACAGTGATTAACTAGAAATATATGGACTGAAAATCTTCCACACAGAGAAGTTTCTTACACTGTTTTGTTTTTGGACCCACTACACTTTAATGGGTTGTTTTGAGACTTCGGGGATACCACAGAGATTACTTGTTTTTTGAACAGAGCAATAAAAATACATTTGCATGTTTAAATCTAGCAATTTAACTCTTGGTTAAAACAATGGAAAGAATTTCTTTATCTAGACTTTTCGGCACCACTGTCTACTTCAAAAAGTCACTACATGCTTTACTTTGGTCAGTAGAGTGCACTGTTGTCACATTTATTTCCAGTTCCACATATAACAGTATTTCTTTACATTTAAGACACCCTTCTCTACCAGTCTTCACACCCCCCCCCCCGAGTACTCAAGCTAGTTTTTCAAGTGACCCTTGAGAAACGCCGCTTGAGAAGGTTAGGTCTATCTGAGTGTACCTCACCCAATTCCCTGTCTTGACAGCCCATCTGCATTGGCATTGCTAACCCCACTGCGGTGCTGCACTGACATATCATATGCTTGCAACACCAGGCTCCATCTTAGCAACTTGGCATTTTGTTGGCTGTCTCTGTTTAACCATGTTAGGGGGTTGTTATCTGTCATAACAGTGAATTTCCTTCCATACAGATAAGGCTGAAGTTTCTGCAATGCCCACACTATGGCTAGACATTCCTTTTCTACAGCTGCATAGCATTCCTCCCTGGGTTGGAGCCTATGACTGAGATAAACCACTGTGTGCTCTTCCCCCTCTGAATAAATCTGGCTAAGTACAGCCCCCACCTCATGGTTTGAAGCATCCACCTGCACAACAAATTCGTTGCTGTAATCTGGACTGGCTAACACAGGGGGTCCTCCCAAAGCTTCTTTAAGCTTCTGGAATTCCTGCTCACATGCTGAGGTCTACACTACCTTATCTGCCCTTTTCTTCCTTGTCAGGTCTGTGAGGGGAGCATCTATGGTACTGTAACTGGGGACAAACTTTCTGTAGTACCCTGCTGTCCCTAAAAATACCCTCACCTGCTTTTTAGTAACAGGTGCAGGTCATGCCTGAATGGCTTCTACTTTGGCAGGTTCTGGCCTTATCTTACCACTCCCCACTCTATGTCCTAGGTAGGAGACCTCCAGCAAACCCACCTGACATTTGCTCGGCTTAATGGTCAACCCTGCCCTCTGTAGTCTGCCCAGCACCTCCCTGACATGCTGAAGGTGCTCTGGCCAGGAATGGCTGTAGATGGCAAGATCATCTAGGTAAGCAAGGGCAAACCCGCCTGCTCCTGCTAGGATATTATTTACCAGCCTCTGGAAAGTCACTGGGACATTCTTCATCCCAAAGGGCACCTTTGTGAACTCATACAAGCCAAGAGGAGTCACAAAGGCTGACTTCTCTCTAGCACTGGGATTCAAGGGCACCTGCCAGTAACCCTTGGTAAGATCAATGGTTGTAAGATACTTAGCCCCACCCAGCTGCTCTAGGGCCTCATCTGTCCTAGGCATGGGGTAAACATCTGACTGTGTGACTATTTAATTTCCTGTAGTCCACACAGAACCTGGTGCTGCCATCCTTGTTTGGCACCAGCACCACTGGGGAGACCCACAGACTGTTGGACTCTTGAATCACCCCTAGTTCCATCATCTCCTGTACCTCCTCCCTCAGGGTCTGTCTGACTCTTTCAGGCACCCTATAAGGGGCCTGCCTAATAGGCCTTTGTGGTCCTGTATCCACCTGGTGCTGCACCAGGTGGGTGCACCCTGGTTTCCCAGTGAACATGTCCCAGAATTCCTGCAACACCGCTCAGATTTCTCGAACCTGGGTAGGGGATAGCTGCTGAGACATTGCTACCCCTTCCACTCAGGTGTCAGCCTGAGCCTCATTGAGGAGATCAGTCCCCAGATCACCCTCAGACTCCTCCTGCAATCCACTGCAAATGCTCAGCACAAGGGCCTCCCTATCATGGTAAGGTTTCATCATGTTACCATGGTACAATTTGTGCCCCTGCTGTCTGCCTAGAAGTTCCACCATGTAGTTAACATCACTTACCTTTCTTACCACCTTGTAGGGACCCTCCCAAGCTGCTTGCAGCTTGTTATGTCTGACAGGAATGAGAACCATTTCCTGCTGCCACACAGCATACTCTCTAGCTTGAGCATTCCTGTCATACCACACCTTTCTCTGTTGTTGGGCTTCTGCCAGGTTCTCCTGGGCCAAGCCCATGAGTTCGCTGAGCCTTGTCCTAAGGCTTAGGACGTATGCCATGAGAAATTCCTTGTGAGACTTGCACTCACCTTCCCACTCATCTTGAATTAAATCTAGAGGTCCCCTCACCCTATGCCCATACAGCAACTCAAAGGATGAAAAACATGTGGATTCCTGCAGAACCTCTCAGTAAGCGAACAACAGATGCGGAAAATATTTGCCCCCTCTTAAACTGGTCTGCAAATGCCCATAGCATGGACTTGATTGTAGAGTTTAACTGCTCCACAAGACCATTAGTCTGGGGATGGTAAGGGGTGGTCTTCAGGTGCTTTACTCCACAGTACTTCCACAGACAAGCCAGCAGGTCTGACATAAAATTGGCACCTTTGTCAGTCAGTATTTCTTTTGGGAAACCTACCCTGCTGAAAATCTCTAACAAAGCATTTGCCACCTTTTCTGCCTCAATGGAGGACAAAGCCACTGCCTCAGGGTATCATGTAGTATAATACACTACCTAGAGGATATACTTTTTCCCTGTGGAACTTGGGGTACTCAGAGGACCCGCAATATCCATAGCTACCCTCTGAAATGGCTCCTCAATTACAGGCAAAGGCATCAAAGGAGCTCTCACCTTGTATCCTGCCTTGCCTACCTTTTGGCACTGCTCGCAGGTCCTGCAGTACCCTGTTACATCTCTGGAAATTCCAGGCCAATAGAAGTTCTGCATAATACTCCTCTTTGTATGTTTTATGCCCATATGACCTGCAAAGGGAATATCATGGGCTATGGCTAGAAGAGTCAGACAGTAGGCTCTAGACACTACCAACTGCTGTACTCTCTCACCTTCTATCTCTCCCTCAGGGGTCCACTCTCTGTATAGTAACCCTTTATCCCAGTATACAGATTCCCATTTCCTTGAGAATCAGGTGCTTCCCTAGCTACCTGCCTCAGGCCTTGCAATGTAGGTTCTGAGAGCTGAGCCTGTCTCAACTCTCTCCTTGTAATCCTTACCAGCTCCCCTTCCACAAGAAGTCTGGCATTCTCTGACAGTGGTGCCTCACTGTCAGCCTGGGTACTACTACTCACCTCTACCTTTGCAGTTACTCTGTCCAAGGGACCATCAGTACCCACAAGCAGCTGTGGCTTACCTTCACTTTCACTGCTACAGAGTCACTCCCTTCCTAAAGTGACACCTCACCAGTCCTGGCTGCAAGTATGCAGTCTGTCTGGGTCTCCCCCAGGCTACCAGACCCACATGCTTGTCTCCAAGCCTGACTGCATGAAACTATACAATCACAGGGTACTGCACTATCAAAATCATTCTCTATCAGGACATCTGCATGTATAGTCTCAAACACACCTACTTGCTGGCTTCCTTTTCCACCCTCCCAGTCAAGGTAGACCTTAGCCAAAGGTATTTGGAATTGGATCCCTCCTAAAACCCTGACTGGGGTAGACTTCCCAGGCAAGTAGTGCTCCTCTGTAACCATTGCAGGCTTTACAATGGTTATATCAGAGGCTGTGTGTCTCTTGGCAATGGCCCTTTTGCCATTCACTACAATAGGATATAGCCTCTGGTGGTTGTTTGGTACCCTTGTTGTCCCAAGACAGCTTACTTTTGGCATTTTGTCTTTACCACTTACTGGCTCCCTCATCTTTTGTTCTCCACCTTGCCTCCATGGACATCTGTATGCCACATGGCCCCACTGGTTGCATTCAAAACATTTACCCTATCTCCTGGACATGTACCTGGACTAGTGGCTTCCCCTGCTACTGGCAGAGTCTGTTGGGGCAGTCTGTGCTGCCCACCATGGGTTCCTTTAGACCCATGAGCAGTACCGGGGTCCTCTTCCTGTGCAAGGCTGCCCTGCTTGCCAAGTATAGGTCTCCCTTCTTCCCCAACTCATCTGAAGTAGTACATTGTTTATCAGCTAACCAGATCCTCATGTCCTCAGGCAAAGTGCTAAGGTCTTATTCCCTCACCAAAAGGTCTGCCGGCCCTTCAAAAGTAGTGACCTGACATCCAGTCACCCATCTATGGAAATAAGTGTTCAATTCAACAACATATTCACACACACTTTCATCTGCCTTGCGTCTATGCTCATAAAACGTTTTCCTATATGTTTCAGGTGTTAGCTTAAACAGTTCTAAAAGACTATTTTTTACAGCAGTATAATCAAAACATGCAACGTCAGACATTTTGGACAGAAAAGTTACAGCTTTACCATAGAGTAAGGGGGTCAGGTACAGTACCCAGTCTTCTTGGTCAGCTTCATACTATTTACATACCCTCTCAAACATATGAATGAAACTATCAAAATTATCCCCATCTTTAAACTGCAGAAGAAATTTACTGATGTTTTGTGCTTCTGGGGTCCAGTTACTCCCTTCCCCATGACCTCCATGACTCTGGCAAAGAGTCAGCATCTCCTTCTCATGCTGCCTCTGTCTTTCCTTTTCCTCAGCTTCCAGATGCAACAGTTTCTCATTCTCCTCAGCCTGTAGACTCTTCAGTCTCTCAGCTGCTTCTATTTCCAAATGCTTGGCCTCCAACTCAAGTCTCTTTAGCTCCAGATGGCTTTTTAAGTCCACTGCAGAAATCCATTCTCCTAGGGAATTATATTTCCACTGCCAGTCTGATTGTCCTCCTGGTTGCTGTTTTCTGATGCAGCTGTAACCAAGGCTGCAGTCAAGTCTGCCTAAGTCAGGTTTCCACGCACCAGTCCCCTAGCCTGGCACATCTCCACCAGCTGGCTCCTTCCATACTCCTCTGCTGACATGCTGCCTGCTCACCCTGACTACCTAAGCTAACAAAAGAAATAAAACAATTATGATCTGAACTCTGAGTATTCACTGTGTGGCTGTTTTAGAGTACAAAACACCTTCAAAGCTCACTGTACACAAGCTAAAGGATTCGCTCTACCCACACCACTACAAACCAATTAATATTTGCCAACTAATTAATATGTGGTGTGGATATCTCACCACTGCCCAACATAAATGTGAGGATATCCCAACCACTGCCACCACAAAAGTGAGATGGATATCCCAACCACTGCCACCAATTAATATGTGACGCCCATGCCCTAGCCCAGCAATCAAGGAGCCTTAATCCTCACTACTAACACCAAAGAGGGTGTCTCATATGAGAGGAAAGGATAACAAATACACACAGTAAAGTGCAGTTTCCCTTAAGAGCACACAGAGATCACAGTCAGTCCGGGGCTGGTCACTCCCTTGCTCTCCAGGTCCCCAATAAGACTCTCCACTGGTACAGCTATAGGGTCCAGATCTCAGCCTAGCTGGGAAAGCTAAAATCTCCAGCACTCTCTCTGTCCAACCAGTGATTTGTGTCCCTGCCCAAGTAGCTGACACACACACACACACACACACACACACACACACACACACACACACACACACACACACTTTGAGATAAGAGTTTATACAACCACACAGACACTTCTGGGGAAGGCTGGCACAGGTTCTCCAGCTGTGCCCCTTTTACCCAGACTATACGGTAGTACCCTGCCACCACCCAGTTAATAATTATCAGCTACTTTTAATAATTAATTAGAACTACAAGACAATACTTTCTACTACACAGTCAGTGCTAGTCAGGAGTTCAGAGATCACACAGAAATACTTAAAATAAATCAGTAGTACAGTTCTGACATCACAGAAAAACACTTACTGTAATCTTTCTAGTTCTAGCTATCTCTAAAAGAAAACTCAAGTCTAAGATAACTTACATGTGAGCAAGAGGCAGTGCTCTGAGTTGGATGATCTAGACAAAAATGCTTAATGCCCTCTGATAATTCTCTCTGTTTAAATTGATATTGCAGTTCTGATAAACATGACATCATCATTTTACACTTTCCTGATGTTCCCAGGCTACACATTAACTGCATTTACATTTTTAACATCTCCCTTTTGTTATCTTGCAGCTGGTCAGGAAACAGAGCAATAAAAATACATCTGCATGTTTAAGTCTAGCAATTTAACTCTTGGTTAAAATAATAGAAAGAATTTCTTCATCTAGACTTTTTGGCACCACTGTCTACTTCAAAGGGTCACCACATGATTTACTTTGGTCAGTAGAGTGCACTGTTGTCACATTTATTTCCAGTTCCACATGTAACAGTATTTCTTTACATTTAAGACAACAAGCCTGTAGTTTACATTCATATTTACAAATGACAGAATTATCTGCACAATTCTATCTGGCTAGGTTGGCAGCCTTCACCCTTCCCTACCACTCTTCACACTTGTACCTGGACCTACTGGATGTGCTCAGTAGCCAACCAAATACCCTATTCATGGGAAACTTTGAATACGCTTGTATAGACTTTCACAATGTTTCCTGGACATTGTCAATGCAAACACCCTGGACCAGATAGTGCACCCTCCAAACAGGGGCTGAAACACACCAGACCTAGTACTCACCAACATGGGACAGCATGAACCCCCATGTCATGTCCTCATTGGTGAAGTCAGATCACAAAGCTGTTTCCCCTCAAAATAAAAATCAACCAGGAAAACCCAACTAAACCAGTAACAGTTAGGAACTATTCTAAAGCTATCTATGTCCTGTTAAGCATCAGTTTATCAAAATTCAAGGATCCTGCAAACCCCAAGAACACAGCTACCTATGCAGAATTGTTCACATAAACCCTGTACAAAGATAAATGGCTGCAATGAGGTTGCCATATCTACCAAAAGCAAACCCCACTGGTAGAATCCTAACCTTAACAGGGGATATAAAAAAAAACAAGTCATGGCCAAAATCAGAAACAGCTACTCTCATAGAGACAAGAGCCTTCTGAGTCAACTAAATAAAAAACAAAAGCCTAATAAGGTCAAACAAGTCCAATTATGATGTCAGGATAGCATCCCAGGCTAAGGACAATTAAACATAGCACACATCAGTGCACAGAACTGGGAATAAATAGCACAGCCTTGACTGACCAGGTTGATATAGCAAACCTTCCAACTTATAAATTTATCTCTAACATCACTCCCTCCTTTGAAATCCCTTCTAGTATATTCCAACTATCAACAGGGAGCAGTTCCTGATGGCACTCACTAAGGCCAAAGATGTTGCCTCCTAAATAGCATCAGACATTACCTGCTGGACCACTAGAGGCATTGTGCATATACTGCCTTAAAACAGGTTATGTACCAAGTGAAATGAGGGCTGCAACGGTCATCCCACTCCACAAGGATGGACCATTAACTGACCACAGGAATTACAGACCCATCAGTCTCACAAGTTTAATATGCTAATCCATGGAATTAATTATTATGGAAATGATCAGCAAGGACATTGGCATTGTTGACAAACTGTCAGAACTAGGCATAAATCCTTACATAACTCACTGGATTGCTGACTAACTCACAGATAGGACCAACAAATTCAGGATTAGTGAGACCACCACCTGGAGACCAATCACCAGTGGAATATCCCAAGGATCTGTGTTGGGACTGCTCCTGTTTGGTATGTACCTCTCAGAAGTAAAGGCTAATATCAAAGGCCACTGGCTCACCAAGTCACCAAGTTCGCAGATGACTGTAAGTTGGGAACTTTCACAGATTCCTCCCATGACGCAAACTTCCTAAAGGAAGGTCTGACACAAACAAATAAACAAACAAATGACTGTTGCGAAAGCCACAGATGAAATCTCAGTGGGAAGAAATGCATTATAATATGCCTCAGAAAGTTGTCAAAACTATTTACTGCATTGATAAAACAATCCAGTAGTTAGGGATTTGGGAACATATGCTGATAGTAATTTGGCCTTCAACTAACATGTAGCCAAGACAGTAAAAGTGATTCTATGCTGCCCAACAAGCAAGGGTATGGCACCCAGGTCAAAGGAAGTTATAGTATCACTCTACTCATCCCTTTTCAGACCCATCATTGAGTACAGTGCCCCCTTTGTCATTTGCCTAACCAGGCATTTGCCACAGATGGAATGCGATCAAAAGTTGTTCACCAGAAGAATCCATGGTATGAATGCCCTGTCCTACACAGATATCCTTAAGGCCCTGTCTCTTTAATCAGTCTCCTACAGGTGACTGAAAGGTGATATTTGACTGGCATATAAGACATCTTCAAACTCAGCTTTGATGGACCTCTTACACATCCGTAAAACAAACAGCACCAGGAACACTAGATCCAAAACCTGTACTTTGCCTGGAAAATAAATAAAACATTCTCAGGAGACTGATATGTGTTTTAAAGGATCTCAGCATTATGGAACAGGCTCCCATCCACTTAAAACAGAGATCATCCCTAACCATTTTCAAGAAAAACCTTGATCAGTTGCTGGGAAATCTTAAATTTGCCTCCTCAGTCTGACCCCCATATCTCTGATGGGCAGAGGCCAACAGTAAGTTAACTAGCATATCCTTCCAATTACCACATAACCCTTAGCTTCCTCCTTACTAACATACCCCAACATATCGGAGTCCAATGTATTCAAAGACAAAACTGAGTTGGGTTGCATGGCTAGGCTTATAAAGACCTTGATGGTTGATACCCTAGTACAAACCTATGATCCTTTTAAAGGCAGACAAAGCAGTACTGTACTTGACTTTTTCCTTACTCTGGGAATACATTGAGTTAGGAATCCATCTGTCCAGTAAGTATTATTTATTTGTTGGTGTAAATGTTGGTCACCAGTGCAGGTGTTTGCTGAGCCACTAGTTTTGTGAAGGAAACAGCAAGTCAAATAGGACTAGGTCTTCCATTACTCAAAACTGTAACTGTACTCTCCATCCCATACCTTCCAAGCTCTCCTCTTCCTTTTCTCCTGGCTAACCCTCTTGCCTTCCTAACTTCTCTCACATTTATAGAATGTTTATGTAACTAAACAGTAATATGTAGCCATGATACTGTTATGCCTGACTTTCTCATGAACAAATCTATAATTTTTGTACTCTGCATTGAAAGCTACCTGTCGATCGTAATGTAAATTTTTCTTTGTAATTCATCATGTAATGTAACTTTTGTATTGTGGAGATTTTCTCCCTGGGCCTCCACTGAAAATGGGCTCCCCGAGCCCAGTGGACCTCCCTGGTCATCAAACTGGAATAAATAAATAAACAAATAAATAATAAATAATAAAACCGAGGCACAGCCCACCTGACATCAGCTAAAGGCTTCTGAGTATAAGGAGAGCTGTGCTTATTGGACAGGATTGTTAAAGACTTTAAGGTATTTAATTCTTTTGATTAAAAATCATTGGGCTTGTACCAGTCGAGTGATATTTGCCTGGATTTGTATAGATCAACAGGGTCATTGTATTCACTGATGGGTGTGATAAGGAAAGAGTACATTGAAAGGATGTTAACATGGATTCAGCTAATTTTAGTTTGTTTTTGCTAATGTATTTCCTGCCATCATGTATGCCACCAACATGGATAGCTTCAGCTTAGGAAGCTCCAACATGAAACGTAGAACTTGTGCATATTATGGATAAATAGAGATTAATTAGGAAAAATAATGAAAAGGTGTTCAGTTTTAATTGGTCAGTGACTGTAGTTTACCAAATATATTCTGCTTAGATACAAAAATAATATAAAATAATAAAGTTTTTTGTGTCATGGAAGACAGGACCTTGATTGTTTGGTCTCCCACATACATTTTTATTCTTTGCAATAAATGAGACTATTCTTTTCTGTAGAACTGTGTTGTCTGATGTTAACCTTAAAATAATGTTGCTGAATCATTAAGCCTCACTTCTTGTTGTGAGATGATTTTGAAGAAGAATCACTAAGTCTTATCTCTAACTAAAATGGATTTAACTTTTGGATACAGCCATGATGGTGTTGCTGAAGAATCAGTAGGCCTCACTTTCAGAAACCATGGTTTCCCTGTTTTATTATCTGCTGTGTGTTCTGATTGGTTGAGCAGCTTTGAAAGGAGTGACAGTAACATCTTGTTATCATTCATCACTAAGGAAGGCTTTCTTAATGTGCGACACATGAATTTAAGTAGGTGATCCTTCACATTTGATGGCAGTGGTGCTGGTGAGTAAAACCAGTAAGAATCCTTTCATTCTTGGCTGTGGTGAATGTTTTCTTGAAAAGGATCTGATTAAAATGGTATCTCCAGGTTGCAGGTCATGCGGCAAGAGTAGTTTGGGGTGCTTCCGGGCTTCAAAAACTCATTTGTGTGGGTGATGTAGGACAGAAAGGAGATGCATGCAATAAATAAAATCAGATTCATCATCACATTTTGTACCTCTAAAGTTCTGGGTATGGGTGTGGCAGGCATTTTGATAAGTCTCCCCATAAGAATTTCATGAAGGGAATTTTTTGTAGTACTGCTAACTGCACTAATACACTAAACAAAACTAAGGGCAAAGCTTCCGGCCATTTAAGACCAGTTCCCTTACATAACTTTGCAATGTATTTTTCCCCAAATTAAAAGATAAATGGTACTTGGATGTGTACTAAAATAAAAAAATTGGTCTTAAACCATCATTTTTATGTTGTGCTTACAATCTTAAGGCTACTTTGGCAATCCAAGAGCAGGATGGTTTAAAATTTGAACTTTTTATTTGAACAAAAGCTTGGCCATCATTTTCCTACCAGGATGGGGTATCAGGAGTATTTTTCTTTCTATCAATGGTTTCACTATGTCTGTGTAATTAGAAATTGTTGTTGACAGTAACCTGCCATTCCCAGGGAAGCCTATAAATGTTTTATTGTTGTGGGTCATAGTCTTGCTTGAATAGTAGTAATGTCTGAGGAGTGAATTTATCTAGAACCTTCTGAAATAAGATGTCTTAAATATTCAACATGTGATTTCCACAACTTTAGTTTTCCCTTATTAACCTTGAATCTTAACTCTGCTAATTTGGTTAAAAGAAAAACAGTATTTTGTCTACAGTTTTTTAAAGAACTTGAGGCTAAAAGCTAGTCATATATGTACTGTATTACAGTAGACTCACATGGGAACTCAATTTTATCTGTTTTTTCATTTCTATAGAGAAGAGTAGGTGATTCCACATATTTTTGCAGTAATCTTATCCATGTATATTGTTGACCTGTATATGTAAAAGCAAACAAATTCTATCTGGGTGTATGGTAATACTGAAGAAGACAGAAGAAATATCTGTCACTGAAATGGTAGTACCTGATGGCAGGATAGAAGTTAATACTCTAGAAGGATTGGGTACTACAGAAAAAGTCTGCATTACTAGTACATTAACTGTGTTATGTCCTGAACAAATCTATAGGTGTTTTTTTCCTTGCTTCTTAACTAGTAATATAGATGTGTTACATGTACTTCAAGCTTGTTCCTAGTTAAAGCAATGCAAAAATTACAGGTCGATTCCTTTCTCTGCCTCTGTCAACAATGGATATTGAACCACCAACGGCAGGCATTCATAAGGTTTCAAAACTGCACAGGTTCAGTATGATGGCATCTTATCATACCACTGAACTGTCCAGATTTTTTCTTCATATTTTAGTCTGTTCCACATAAAATGTGTGGTTTTCTTGCAAATCATTAAGGATAGAAATCACATAATAATGACATACGTTGAGTTCCAGACTTCATATCCTTCAGAAAATGCATGCTAACACAAATCCTGTTATTTAAGCAACTAAGTTTATAAGAGCAATAGTTAAAATCTGTCTCTATTTTTAGGCCTTTGTTCCCCATTATTTTAGGCTTTGTGCAATTTTCTTGAGTTAAGAGGTTGAGAGGTATGCTTATTATCATGGGTAGTGCAACCCTGAGCGGGACAGTCTGTAGCCCTTCCATTTCAGCTATAACTGCAATTTGTTTTGATATTCAGTACTGTGAAAACAGTATTGTCATCTGTACAAACATCAGCTCAATACAGACCCAAAGGAGAGGGTTCATTTGGAATGTCAAGAAAAACTCAATCTGCAGTACAACATACAGTACATTACAATTTTGCATAATAAATCTCTACCTAAAAGTATTAATTGATCAGCTTCTCCTATAATAAAGACACATTGCTCTTTTACCAGACTGATTTGAATAGGGATAGCCCTTGTCTCTGGATAATCCAGAAGGACTCTGGATTCTCCCATGCCTCAAACTGTCTTGGTGGATAGTGTGACACCCGTGCACTGGCCCAGAAATCAAGGAGTCTCAATCCTCAACACTAACACCAGTGAGGGGTGTCCATATAGGGAAGGGATAATAAATACACACACAGTAGAGTACAATTTCCCTTATGACCACACAGAGATTACAGTCAGTCTGGGGTTAGTTTCTCCCCTTTCTCTCCAGGTCCCCAATAAGTCTCCCCACTGGCACAACTATAGAGTCCAGATCTCAGCCTAATAGGCAAGCTAAAACCTACAGCACCCTCTCTGTCCAACCAGTGCTTCATGTCCCTGCCCAAGTAGCTGACACACACACAAACTTTGAGATGAGTTGTATACAACCACACAGACACTCCTGGGGAAGGCTTGCACAGGTTCTCCTGCTATGTCCATTTTACCCAGACTATACGGTAGAAATCAGTGCCACCACCCAGCTAATATTTATCAGCTACTCAAAGGCCATTAAAAGGGTGTCCAATGATTACTGTGCAATATTATTATCCAATTGGTAAGTGTGACTAAACAGTCAAGGCTTATTAGACTGATTTGTACAGTATCACTATATACATGCAACGTACTCTAGAGCTTAAATTAACTCTGCATAAAACAGCCACAGTTGAAAGGTTTAAAAATATTTAATAATAAATAATAGAAACACAAGACAATACTTCTTACTGCACAGTGCTAGTCAAGATTTCAGAGATCACAGAGAAATACTTAAAATAATAACAATGAAAAATAGTAAGACCAGCAAGGGGATAAACCTTCCTGTGAACAAGACAATAGAAAATAGAAAAATAAAATGCCTGGGCATGCACAGGAACACAAATGGCAGATGTTCTCCAATGTAAACAGTTAAAAAGCACAGATCCAGATATGCAAGCCAAAAAGTGTAGATTCAACGTATCCAAAAGTTCGTAGGAAACTTATTTATTGCACATAAAGTAAGCGCTTTCACCCGTAGGCTTCTTCAGACTATTAAACTCCATATAAAAAACAGTTCCTTTATATAATAGAAAATCACTGCTGATAGGTCAAAAACCTTCTCACATCAATTCAAATTCCCAGAGCGTTTAAAGCTAAACATTCCCAATAAATCACTAATATAAAATATAAATATTCATCAGCATTCATTATTATTTCATCACATTATTTTATATATTTTTATCTCATTTTATTATTGTCATGTTTGCTTTATATTTTATATTTCTGTTTGAATATATATGAATGTATTTAAATATATGCATTTTTAGGATTTTAAGAGATATATGGTAGTCTAGTTTCCTTTTTGAATTGTTTTTATATTAGTGATTCATTGGGAATGTTTAGCTTTAAACGCTCTAGGAATTTGAATTGATGTGAGAAGGTATTTGACCTATCAGCAGTGATTTTCTATTATATAAAGGAACTGTTTTTTATATGGAGTGTAATAGTCTATAAAAGCCTACGGGTGAAAGCACTTACTTTATGTGCAATAAATAAGTTTCCTACGAACTTTTGGATACGTTGAATCTACACTTTTTGGCTTGCATATCTGGATCTGTGCTTTTTAACTGTTTACATTGGAGAAAATCTGCCATTTGTGTTCCTGTGCATGCCCTGGCGTTTTATTTTTCTATTTTCTATTGTCTTGTTCACAGGAACGTTTATCCCCTTGCTGGTCTTACTATTTTTCGTTGGTTTATATTTTCTGGTCTACCGTAAAGGGAGAATGGCAGTCAGTGTTAATGGTAGTGTGGCGTTACCATATACGTTAGAGGAGCCTGTTACGTTAAACCGGAAGTCAGTCCGTTTCTAGGACTGTATAGCTGGGATGGAGAACTTACTACTGTCTTACGAACCCAATTTGGGACAAGAACTTGAACCAAACAATGATGGTAATATCGTCAAACTTGGCACAGACCTGAATAGGTTAGAAGTGGACTTTTTGAAATTAAAGAGACTCCAGTTGCAACGGCAATATTTTGAAGCTTGTATCCAGAAGCGCGTGGTTCCGCGTGGTTTATGTGTATTGAAGATGCCGTCTTCAGGTAACTCTTATCCGGAGCTTTTGCTGAAATGGCAACAGCGTAACCTTGAACTTAGCTTCAATTACATGAAGTTACTTAATGAATTTCATCGATCAGAAGAGGACATTTTACGTAATAAAGTTAATGAACAGTACAACTTGATTAACAGTAAATATTCCCTCTCCAAAGCCGAGTCAGGCTTGGATACGTTATTAGATAATGTTTTATTGTTTGAAAAACGCCTTTTAGAGCAAAAAAGGAATAAAGTATTGAGAGATGTTAGAGATTTTAAACTCGGCCATGTCTTCACTTGGCCGAGGTTCAATAGCACAGATGTGACTAGAAATGAGATGATTTCTAATGTTGGTTTGAACACTATGAATGAGAATAATAATGTATCTATGAATCTAAATGTAATTAATGAGAATATGAATGATGGGAGCAACGTCAATGATGGGAATAATGTGAATATGAATGATGAAGGGGTGTCCACAGTTAACATTGTACATGTTGAAAATATAGAAATCAATACCAACATGCCTCATGGTTCTGAGCTGCCTGGTAACAATGTGAGGTTGAATGGTTTGAGCAATGAACCTGTAGTGAGAAGAAAAATTAATAATGACAGGCCTATAAGTACACATGTTAGTGGTGGTAGAGTTGCCGTTCAAGCCCCTTTCCCGATAGCGATCCCCCAACGCACAGGGAGACACAGATCCCTGAGCAGTGGGAGACACAAGCGGAAGGTGTTAGGGGGAGATCACTCAGGTCCCACCCTGAAGAAAATGTGGGAGAGAATAGAGGGTCACTAGTGATAAATCTCTCACAAAGAACACTAAGTACACATGAAGAACAAGTTATCAATAAGGGACTAAGTTTTATACCCACTTGCAATAATGATATAACTGACTCCATTTTAGATGTTAGAATGTTTGTACGTAATGTCCAACTGAAATTGGAATTTGGTAATAATGAGAGAGATCATATAGGGACACAGGCAGACATGTTTCATCCAAACAGCGTTTATACACCGTTGTTACACCCATTATTAGATACATTCTCTAAGTTAGTAGAGAATGATTTATATAAGTACTATAATGAGGGAAGAGGTCAGAAAATTAGAGGTTGGAGGCATAACTTGACCTTTCAACAGAGAAGAGCACTCTCTGACTTAAGGAAGGATGAATCCATTACCATTAGACCAGCTGATAAGGGTGGTCCAGTTGTATTGATGGACCGCGTAGATTATTTTAAAGGTATGAAGAGTATGGTGGGCGATGAGTTGTTCTATGAGAAAATTAGCATGGACGAAGTTACTAATAAAGTTTTTCAAGTATATGATATGTTGGATGACTTGATTAAGAGTTATAATATTACTTGGACCCTATTTAAGTATTTGAAAGTCAGTAATCCGCTAATACCAGTGATACAAGGACTACCTAAGGTCCATAAGTCCATGAATAAGCCACCCATGCGACCTATAGTTGCTGGACAGGGGTGGCTTACTGAACCTTTTTCTATATTTTTAGAACATTACCTTAGGCCTATAGTTGATGTGAATCACTTCATTCTGAAAGATAGTAAACATTTTCTTTTGGACTTATATGATTATACCCGGACCCTGAATGATCATGAAAATTACATTCTTGTTACACTAGATGTTACCAGTTTGTTCACTGTTATACCTAATGATCTAGGTGTGGTTAGAGTACAACATTATTTAAAGAATAGGTCAGAATTGGATGATAAGACTATAGATCTTCTAGCATTATTTTTGGAAACAGTGCTTTATAACAACTTGTTTGTTTTTGATGATAATGTTTATTTGCAAAAAGATGGCGTAGCTATGGGCACTTCTTGTGCCAATAGCTACGCCAATATTGTAATGGCGGATTGGGAGGAAGAATTGTTATTCCCTTTAGAGAGTTTTCAACAGTATGTTGGATTTTACAGAAGATTTGTAGATGACCTTTTCCTGATTTGGAAGGGTGATGAAACCAGCCTCTTGGAATTTGTACATACTATAAATAGTTTAATGAGGTTTCTTAGGTTTTCTTTTTGCTTTTCTTCAACAGATATATCTTTTTTGGATGTTAATAATACTAGACTTGATAATGGGCTTTTGAACACCTCAGTTCATAGGAAAGCTTGTTATGAAAACACCCTGTTACATAGACACAGTATGCACCCTAAGTATGTCTTTGACAATGTTGTAAAAGGCCAGATGATGAGAGTGTCCAGACTCAATCCTACACATGAAGGTTTCTCACAGGAGATATCTGAGCTTAAGTACAGGTTAACTGAGAGGTGTTACAGTGAAAGTGACATTGATAGGACTGTGGTTGAAGTGAATGAACTCAGAAATTCAAGGGCACGTCTTTATTTTTCTGAGTGGGATGAGATTGAACATGACACTCAAACCATAAAAACAAGTGAAATAAGGTTACCGTTATATTTTACTAAGGATGTGAAGCAGGTTACAGAGATTATAGGAAAACACTGGGACACCCTCCTACTTGACAATGATGATAATGACATTGTAGGACCTGTACCCAAGTTTGTTTACAAGAATAAGCGTAACCTGAAACGTATGTTGTGTCACAATCTAATGGTCAATCAGTGCGTGCCTGATGTCTGTGATTATAACACCTCTCCTTGTCACAACTGTAATCAGTGCCAGTATATTGACACTGATAAGAGCTTTATACATCCTGTCACTGGGCATGAGTACTTGTTTCATACCAAGACGAACTGCTTGAGTTCCAGTGTTGTCTATCTTGCTAGATGAATTTCTTGCGCAGCATTCTACATTGGAAAGACTTGTAGGCAACTAAGGGAATGCATCAGAGAGCATGTGTACCATATACGTCTAGGCTCGGAACACAATGCACTGGCTAAACATGTCATGTATATGGGAGCTTCCCACACTTTCAAGTTCTGTGTTATACAAAGGATAATTTCTAATATCAGGGAGGGGACATTGATAATTATACACAGGAATGTGAATTGAGATGGATCATTCGTTGCAGAGCAGATAGGTACCCTGGTCTCAATGACAAAGTTCAATTACAGCCCATTTTATGTAAGAAAAAGTTGCCTAAGGCCAAATATTCATAAGCATTCATTATTATTTCATCACATTATTTTATATATTTTTATCTCATTTTATTATTGTCATGTTTGCTTTATATTATATATTTCTATTTGAATATATATGAATGTATTTAAATATATGCATTTTTAGGATTTTAAGAGATATATGGTAGTCTAGTTTCCCTTTTGAATTGTTTTTATATTAGTGATTTATTGGGAATGTTTAGCTTTAAATGCTCTGGGAATTTGAATTGATGTGAGAATGTTTTTGACCTATCAGCAGTGATTTTCTATTATATAAAGGAACTGTTTTTATATAGAGTGTAATAGTCTGAAGAAGCCTACGAGTGAAAGCGCTTACTTTATGTGCAATAAATAAGTTTCCTACGAACTTTTGGATATGTTGAATCTACACTTTTTGGCTTGCATATCTGGATCTGTGCTTTTTCACTGTTTACATTGGAGAACATCTGCCATTTGTGTTCCTGTGCATGCCCTGGCGTTTTATTAAAATAATAACAGTAGAAAAGTTCTGACATCACAGAAAACAAACTAGACTAATCTTATTATTCCCTAGCTATATCTAAGAGAAAACACAATTCTAAATAACTTACATATAGAGCAAAGCAGTGCTGGTGATGTTGGATGTTCTCAAGACAAATGCTCTCAGCTCTCTGATTCTCTCTCTTTAAATTGATAACACAGAGCTGCTTCACATGACATCCTTCTTCACACTTCTCTGGTGTTCCCAGGCAAACAGAAACTACATTTATGTTCTTTACACCTGGTCAGAAACCAGAGCAATAAAGGACATTTATACATGCAAATTCTAGCCATTAACTCTGGTCTTAAAACAATAGACAGGATGCATCCCTATAGACACATTGGCTCCGAATTTTAACATCAAAGACAGTCATGAAATGCTTGACTTAGCTTTCTTTTTAGCAGAGTGCACAGTTGTTACATTTTTGCAGTTCAATATCCAATGTAGTCTTTTCATATTTAAGATAACAAGCCTGTGGCTTACATTAATATTTACAAATGACAGAATTATCTACAACATTCTATCTGGCTAGGCTGGCAGCCTTCACCTATCTTCATAGATAGCATGAGATGTTCAGCATTTGATGAGGTGATCATTAACCAAGTTGCACCTATGTCAACAAGAAATAAAAAAGAAGAGTTACATACTGTAATGTTAACAAAGGGCAATTCTTGGTCAGCTGGTATCAAAGGAAATAGCTGTGGTTCCTGTTCATGGATGTCCTAATGATCCTATTGCCATGCATGTGGCTGCCAAGCAGTGCTACAAGTCAGAGGATGCCTTTCTTCTTGTTGTGTACTTGGAAATTTGACAAATTTGTCTGTTGAAAAGACATATTTGTTTTCAGGGAAAACGGGCACTCATGCCAGTGTGTGTTATGTCCACAATTAAAACAGGGAGTAATGTATTGTCCACGTTGTTGGACTTGTGGTGATGTAAGAGGGTAAAAGTTTTGTTGGTATTGTCCTTGGGCTTGTTATGAAAAGAATCTAAATCTACCTCTTCCTCTGCGATTCCTCCTTCCCATCCCCACAAATCAGTGTTGGCCTGCTGGAACTGGACATCTACTAATTTATTTTGTTGTTCCTTTTCTTCTCTATATTATCTGCTATGTATTGTGCTTGGTTAACAAGTTCTTGAATGCTTAAACTAGGCCAATTTAAACAAACCTTTTTAATCTGTTTTTGAACTGGTGGCAGTAAGCCTTGTACAAAGGCTGCTGACAACCCACTGGCTACTGTTCCTTCTTTAGGTTTTAGCTGTCTTGAAAAAGTTTCAAACGCATCTGTCATGCATTGTAAATATGCATCAGTAGATTAATTTTTGCCCAGTTAGGTACTGGGGACATGCTGTAGTATTTGCATGCAATAAATTATCTCAGGAAGATATAAAGTCGTTATCTCTATGTTTGCTGACAGCCTATGGCTGATTTTTTGCAAAGATGCCAGGGGATATTGAAGCTTTCAAAAATGCTGTTAAATCCTCAGTAGTAGGGATTTGTAACTGTGCATGCCCTTATCATACTTTGGCATATTTAGCTGAATGTGTTTAGATTGGAGGGAGAGAATCTATGATAGTTTGACAATCTACTTCAGTCCATGAGTGCACTACCCTTATGGCAAGTTTAGCATCGCTATTCTAGGATTAGGCACCTCCCTCAGAGGATGCATCGGAGTTCTGGTTGGTATACTGGTTGGGGTGTTGGTGTCTGTGGAAGAATCAGAATCTGATGCTTCCTCTATACTCTGTTTCGAAGGTGGATTCCACTGGTATTTCTCTCCATCAATTATATTTTTGGAACTGTTTTACAAACGTTTTAATTCTTTTAGGAGTGTTGAAAAGTATGGTGTACAAAACAGGGGTGCGATTAGTATTACTGTATGGTATACAAATGTGGGCAGTAAAGACAGAGCAGCTCAGGAAGTTAGAGCTGATGGAGATGAAGTACCTGGGATTACACAGGAGGTCAAAGTGAGCAGATTACTGTGGTTCAGGAACATGTAAAGAAAAGCTGAAGACAATCTGATGAAGAAGATTTGGTACAGACAGGAAGTAGGTAAGAGGAAACAAGAGTGTCCAGCAAAAAGATGGATGGATAGATTATGGGAGAAAAGAACTGCGATAGTCGGGCAAGTCTGTTAAAGAAGGTAGAAGTGTAGCAGTGAATTAAGAGAGATGGCAACACGGACACAACACTCCAATCCCATGTAGAAAATGAGAAAAAGGGAGGTTGATGATGATGATGAATACAATGTCATTTCCATACTTTTTGTGCTGCCCAATTAAACCATCTAACATTCCTGCTTTTTATGAATGGCTTAGTCCTTTAGAGTACCGGTTTTCACCATCCTCCTCCTCTTTGCATGATGAAGAGTAAGGGTACAAGAATTCCTGTCAGAATAAAACTGTTACAGGCTTTACACAGGAAATCACATTATTGTTGCTGAGTTTAAGTGTATTTTCTAAACTAAATCAGAAGTATTATATTAAGTGGCTCTGATTAAATAAGCTCATATTTGAAGTTTCTCTCAGATTCCAGTGAGTATCTCATTTTAGGGTAGTGAACTTAGCATTAGCAAACATTTCTAGCCATAACATGGTTTAATTATTTGGACAGTGTTGCAGGATCATTCACCAGTTGCAATAAATGACTTTAGAAAGCAGGGAATAGAATATGTATAGAAATCAGTCAAGGGAACCAAATAAGTAATCACTACTTTTTAAGGTTTTACTAGTAATATTCACAGTAACCATTTCATATTCTGAGACTTGTAACTGTGAGTCCAAGAACTGTGAGAATGAATTACTAAAATGCAGATTTGTACACACCAAGTATTAAATTGCCATAGCTCAGAAAATTCCCTTTTCTCTGAGGTATGACAATCTTAGAGTTACTGTATATGTTTCAGAAGGCCAGCCTCCAGCAAAAAAATTTTTTAGGAGAATGTTGATGATCAACATTTCTTGTTATCTTGTATTTTAAGACATTTTTGTGTGTAATTTCTGGGTTTACTCTTATAAATTTTGGAATTACAGTAGGAAACCAAAATTCATAGTTTATATAATAACAATTTCAAAGCAGCTAACAGAAAGCAGTACTTCTGACTATATATTAAGTATACCTCCATTTTCGAGAATCCTGTTTTGGTGAATGCTTGTTACCATTGATAAACATTTCCAGGGTTCTCTCTAAAGTTTTGTTTGTGGCTCCTAGCTGATGCCATTAGCTATTTTTTTTCTTGGACATATGAGCATGTCCATTTATAACAATTTGAAGTGATTCATGGATTCATACATGCTTCTTACACTAGTGGTCTACGAGGATCTTTAGAAGCCTAGCCTAACATTCCCATGAAGATGTTAGCCCATACAGTTAAGTATGATAACAGAGAATGAACATGTTTATATATTGCCCCTGTTCATGAGGGGCAGGGGTAATAAACCAGAGACAGATTTGCAGTTACCCATCCATTCACTCAGAATATGCCTGAAGATTGTAAGAGAAGTACTTTGCTTCATGGAGAGAGGAGGAGAATTCCAAAAAAGTAATAATCTCTGTGATACATATCTATCCATCTAACATGTTCTCTTTATGTTGCATAAGAGATTGAGATCTCTTAAGCAAGTATTTATGCCTCCATTGGACTTGCAAATGTGCAGTAGGTCTGACAAGACAGGGTTTGCTGAGGCTCTGTACTTGAACACAGATTACCTCTCAGTAGTCTGCATGGCCCTGAGAAAAGGGACAAGGCTTCAAGACCATCTTCATATTTTGTATGATTTAGGTCCTAGAATTTCTTAGTAAGAAAACATTGAGGGTATTTGTCTGATGTTTGGACAGATAAGTACTGAAGGGGGAATTATACTCAATGATTGGCCTGATGTGTGTCAAATACAGAGTAATAATAATTTCCCTGGATTTAGATGCAATACCCTTAGTGATAAACTGAGCAAAGAATGAGGCCTCTCTTAGAATCGTGGGCACATGCAGAGTAAAGGGCAGTTGATTGTCTGCATAACTTCCCAGGTCCCTAAGAGCTGGCTCAGTTTGAGGGGTGTGTTGTCAGTGTGATAGTTACAAGGGACTTCTTGCTTGCTGAAGGACACTGTTATACATTTCTTGACATTTAGTTTTACTTCATGGTTTTAACACCAGCTATTACTTTGGGAAAGTCTTTCTTGAAGGATTTTATGTCCTCTGAAGAGTTTATGATGACACCAAGTTTACAGTCATCTGGTGAACAATTTCTGTGTGACCCATGTGTGTGTGTGTGTGTGTGTGTGTGTGTGTATGTGTACACATGCACGGACCCATCACTGGCACTGCTCATAAAATAGAATCTGCCAATGACAGATCACATGCAGACTGATGGCCTTCCAATCTAATGAAAGTGATTAGTGTGCAGTAGATCACACACCTAAACTCTAAAACTCGACATCTTTCCTGAACTGCAAAGCTTGCCAGAACTGTTGTTTTGTTTCAGAGCACCCAAACATAATCTCTTAAGAAGAGCCACATTGACAGAAAACACTTAATAGCTGTATTGTTAGTTAACTTCCTTTCTAGATATGCCTCTATGATGTAAACTTGCTACTACTGAATAAAAGTGTGTTTTACAAATTTTGGTTTGCCGAATTATCTTGTTCATTGCTTACATTTCTGTTTCTGGCATCTGAGTAATGACAACAGCTATTTAAGCTTGCAAAAGACATGAGCCATTATAATTGTAACATTGTGTAGTGGAATACAATCTGTGTGACCCTTTCTGAGGGTAAATTCACAAATAACACGATTCATAAAACAATTTCCCAGTTTCCTGACCATGTACAGACTGACAGTGTGCTTTAGAGTCAGTGAAACTGGTCAGTATATAGCTGTACACTCGAATGGGAAAGTCCATTAAAGGTCTGCATCTTGCCTAAAAAGCAATGCTTGCTGTAACTGTTGTGTCAAACCACCCAAAAATGACCACAGAGGAAGAGCCTCCTTATCTAGTTAAGTTCCTTAGGTTGTACAACAAGTGTTTCGACAGACTACTATTGATCCACTGGTGTTGATTAGAGACATTTATCAGTTTTACTCCCACCCCTATGGCTGTACTTGTATCAGGCCTACGTAAAACAAGGGCTGTATGTAAGTGATGTTTCCAAGGCTTTAATTTTCCATAACTATATGGCTTCACACTGATCAATGACATTTCACAATTTCACTCAGAAGGATCTCTATGCATCAGGGGGGTTACATGATCTGTTATATAGATGGGTACAGTTTATAAATTGTCATTTTGTGGCATGGCAGAAGATGTGACAGAATTTCATCTCAAGTAGAGTATCAGCCTACAGTGGGACTCTTATTGGTAGGAATTGTGCAATAGTACAATGTGGGGCACATGGGGGGGGGGTATTTGATATACTAAGTTTGTGTATTCCTGTGTGAGGTTCTGCTTTATGTGTAATTTTTACAGTGTTTGTTTAGAGGTTTGTGTGATGTTGCTCAACAAAGTTTTGTTGTGCTTAATATCACTGTTACAATTCCATCAGCAAAATTACTGTTCTCTTCAGTGCTAGTAATCAGCAGTTTTATTGCTGTAAGTTTAAAACCCACTTATATAGTGCAAAAAAAGATCCACTTGCCCCTGAATCATGACACTTCCTTTGCATACCCTTGCTTTACAGTTAAGTTACACCGTACATAAGCATCTCTTCCATGGGTTACAAAGTCTTTAGTTGTATAAAAGTCTGTAAAAAGGCCTTTACTATGAACCAGCCTAACTCAGTTGTGGACTTTTACAAATCTTGTTATGAATCAAGATTGCTTCATAGTTACCTTTGTTTGGGCCTAAAGACCATATTAATATAGACTGCATCTCAGATGTGAAGGTAGATGGTCCTATCTAAAGATATAGTTATCTTATAAGTGAATTTGAGGACTCAGAACATTGCGACTGGAAATGAAGCATACCTGCTCCTCTTGTCAGTTCTAAACTTCTCAGTTTGATTCAAAAGGTTTATGTTACTTAAGGAGATTGAACTACCCATGATGCTCTACACATAATTTTTAGGCTCAGCTCAAGCTTCAGATCTTCATCATGAAGCACTTCAAATGTAACATGCAATCTCTCCTTGATACAAGATATACAGTTGAATAAAGACCAAGTAATTTTTGGCATTAAGGATAGGACATTTCCTTGCAAACTGGTACTCATTTGTGAAATTTTTCTGTATGAATTCTAATGATAAGATGACCTTGGGATATAAATAAACAAATAATTATATTCAGCAATGGGTCTGACATATACAACATACATCTTAGTAGCCCTGGGGACCTAGAGGGGCTGTGGCACAGAGTCTGAAAGTGTACAGACAGGGGTCCCCACAGCAAGTTGATAACTGTACCATCTGATAGGTTAGCACGCCATGAGTACATGCCTTTAACAGAAGCAGGTGAAGCACCATGAAACTCCTCCTTTTTCTCAGGTGCACATGTAGAGGACAATACAGTGTTGGAGGTTGAAATATGACCCCAGTAGAGCCAGTCCACAGGACTTGGATGATGAAGACACTTATCACAGCTGACTCTTGAGACCTGTAAGACCTTGTCTGCACAGTCACACATGTGCTGGGACATTGTTCAGACACAGAGTACTACTACTGAAGTCAAGTGGTGATGGTGAGAGTGTTGCAAGAAGTATGTGAAGACATTCACCAGTACATGGAAATGGTGGAGCCCAGAGACAATGCAATGATGATCCTCCTGCAGGGCAAGGTTGCTCACACAGCATGCATGTGTGCCTCTGTAAGTACACCTGTGAGGACTTGCCAGATGTATTTGGCAGACACAGTTGAGCAGGAAAGCGGTTGGATGTCTATGCATGGAGATTGTGTTGTGTGTCTATCACTGATGGCTCTGTCAGTTTCAGCATCCATGGGCATGGATTCCTCCAAACATCAGTGATATGGACATCATCAGACTGCCACATCACATGGAAGGACCTTACAGGCAAGATCACTCTCGTGCAGTATCAGCAAATTACTTATATAGGATCTTGATAGCATTAGGTAGGTCACGTAACCGTAGCAACTCAATCTCAAACTGTCATGCCAGCACCCAATCTCATTCCCTCGGACTCTCCCCAATGCTATCATTACAGGATATTGTGCATGACACAGTCCAGATGTGATCTGCACACCTGAAGTTATACATGCAGCAAAATCTCACCTCCCCCAGCCAGTGGTTACAGCAGCTAAGCAGAGCACCTGCATAGGTTAGCAAAACCAAGAAAATAAGAAAGAACTTGAATAAGAAATGTAAAAAAAGAAAATATGCATTTATCTTTTTGGGAGAGAAAAATTAACACTAGTTAGTACTTGTTATTTATACACAGTTTGGAAACCATTAATCATATTACTACCTACAATCTTCCAGAAAAGGTTGGGGCCCAATTATGTAGACAAACCAGAACATCCTCAAATTTCTTATCAACCCTGCATCTGCATGAAGGGATATTGTGTTGTCAGACGTACTCTGCTTTACAATCCTACCAGTGTCCACTACCCCCCTAGTGTGCCTAGCGCATCCTAATACTTGCACTGCTGTCCATGGAGCACTCTGCAAATCATGATGGCTGTGAGCATATCAACTATACATTTTTTATGGTGTGTAGAGGAATGTCTAATGCAAAGTGAGGGTTGGCAATGCACTACATAGCATAGCCTACAGTTAAAGCTAAATGCACCAGTGTTTATCTTGGTGATTTTACATCATCACATACTGTTGACCAAGGCCCATGATTATGGACTAGTGACTGCCACTACACCAGCACTGATACCCACAAGCACCATAAAGAAGCTGCTTCATAAACTTAACCCCTTCTCCTATGCTCCTGACAACCTACCTGCTGAATTCCTAAAAATAACTGCTGATTCCATACCATACCCCATTAGTATACTAATAAATACATCAAGCCTAGAGTCTTACGTACCCAATATCTGGAAAAAAGCTTACATTCTGCCCCTCCAGAAAGGTGGCAAAAATTCCAACATCTCAAACTTCTGGCCAATAGCCATTCTCTCCCCCATCTCTAAAATACTGGAAAAATGTGTCCACACCCACAATCAACCACTTAATCAACACCCAACTACTCACCCCTACCCAACATTTATTTTATTTATTTATTTTACATTTGTTAACCAGGGGTGTCTGACTGAGCCGAAAAGGCCCTTTTTCAGCAGAGGCCCGGGGAGAAAAGCTCCACAAAGAAAAATTACAGACACATTTAGTTATTTAGACATAATCAGTATACACACAAATTACAAGAGACATGTTTTTACAGTGGTATGCGGCACAAACAGTTACAGTGGAGAGAACAATCAAAAAGAAATATTAATTTTAAAAATAAAGGTAAGTAATAGATTTGTGGTGTACAGCTGAACTTTGGAATGTAGGTAGAATACATACATAGTACACAGGTACAGTACATACATTGTAGATTAGCCAGTGTTTGTGAATAAGATTGAAAAACTATTATAAATTGCTCTAGATTTAGTATGCATATGTTATCCGCTTTCACTAGCCTGGGGAGCAATCATGGCACTGCCAACTTTGCTTGAGATGTTGCCTGATGAGGTCTTTAAAGGAGGCTTTGGATGATGTGTTTTGAATGCTAGTAGGGACAGAGTTCCATTTTTAGTCACTGAACTACTATATAGTGCATCTCCAAAGCTATTGTAGCTGTTGGTGACTTTTAGTAGTAGTTTGCTTGATGATCTAAGAGGCCTTTTGGCTGAGTGATGTTGTACTAGGTTTTTGAGGGCAGGACACTTATTGGGGAGGTAATAGATAGAATGACAGAGGCAGAGCTGATTGTAGGTTAGGAGGTTGGGCAGTTCAAGCCAGTGGAGCTGTCTCAAAGCAGTACAGTGATGAGTTCTATATGAGCAATTTGCAGCAAAATGGGCAATTCTGTTATAGCAAGCTTCCATTTTGCTTAGTTCAGTTTTGTTGAGATTAGTCAGAATGGGAGATGCATAGAGTAGGGTGTATAGAAGTTGAGAGCGAGCAATGGCTGATCTTGTGTTGTTGGTAAGAAATGGTTTGATACGGTAGAGTGACCCCAGTTTGGCATGTACTTTTTAATAGTTAAGTTCAGATGACTATCAAATTTTAGGTGGGAGTCTATGGTTATTCCCAATAGCTTAGCCTGTGCCACTGAAGCAATTGGAGTAGCATTTGTGGAGGAGATAGTGAATTGACTGTTAGTGTTTTTGTTAGAACTGGTTATAATCATAAGCTGAGTTTTCTTTGGATTGAGGATAAGTTGGGCTTTGCTAAGGTAGTTTTCAACGTCAGAGAATGCTAGTTGAGTTGTTTGCAGGAGGGTGGGAATGTTTTGTGCAGCACAGATTAAGGTAGTGTCATCTGCATACTGAATTATAGATGCATGCTGTGTGGAGGTGTGGAGGTCATTTGTGAAGACTGTGAATAGTAGTGGTCCTAAGATAGAACCCTGTGGGACTCCTATAGTTATGGGCAGCTGAGGAGAGAAAGAATTTTCCCATTTCACAGCTTGGTACCTGTCAGCTAAGTAGCTTTGGAACCAGGTAAGAGTGGAATTAGATAGATGATATTGGTTACTTTGTTTAGCAGGATTTGGTGTGAGACTGTGTCAAATGCTTTGGACATATCCAAAAAAAGAGTTGACACTTGCAGGCCTTCATTTTTGAGACGGTTTACTGTGTCTGTGAAGCAGAGGAGAGCTGTAGTGGTACTATGGGCAGGTCTGAAACCATGCTGAGTAGGTGACAGGATGTTGCAGTCTAGGAGATAGTTTAGCATCTGGGTATGGATGCATTTTTCTAGGATTTTGGCCAGGGGGGAGAGTAAAGGAATGGGTCTGTAGTTATTAAGTTCAGTGGAGGTCCCGCCTTTATGTATGGGTGTAACATAGGATATTTTCCAGAGTTTGGGCACATAGTTTTCAACAATTGATCTGTTTATGAGAGTGGAGACTGGGATAGCAATAGCATCTGCTGTGAGTTTCAAGAAATAGCTGGGGAGTAGGTCGGCTGCTGTTGATGAGGTTTTTAGTTTGGAGAGCATGCTTTTGATTGAAGTGGTGGAAACTGTTTTGAGGGTAAAGCTTGTATTAGTGTTATTTGTGTTGGGGGGGATAGTGAGGAAGGAACTGTCCTGTGATACTAAGGATAGAATTGAGTTCACAAAGTGGAAGATGAATTGTGTTTCGATGGGAACTTTAGTGTCAGGGGTGGTTGGTTTGGGGGTAGCCTTTTGGGTGGATTTTAGTAGCTGGTTTACATTTTGCCAAAAATTTTTGCGGGTTGTGTTGGTATTTAGTTTGTAATGTTGTGTAGTAGGATTTTTTGTCCAGCCTAATGCCTTTTTGCAGTTGCGCAGTTCTTGGTACTTAGTTAGGCTTTGTGTTTCTTTGTTTTTTTGATAGTAACGCCAGGCAGTGTCTCTGGACTTGAGGATTTGTTTGGTTTCTTTACTGAGCCAGGGGTTTGTAGAGGTTCTAACCTTGATTTTGCGCAATGGAGCGACAGTGTCTAGGTGTTGTAGAAATGTTTTGTTGAAATATGCTACAGCCTGGTCAAGTGGGAAGGTTTTTAGGGGGGGTCCAGTCACAGTTACACAGTAAAGTGTTGAGTACCTCAGGAGAGAATTTTTTTGTGTTTCTAGTAGATATATAGTTAGTGGTTTTGCATATGCTTGTTCTACTACGTATAAAGTATATTATGTTGTGGTCACTTAAGGTGTCTGGGAGACTGCCTGTGTGAGGGTACAATGTGGGGTTGCTAGTTAGGACCCAGTCAAGGATGGATTCCCTTTTAGATTTTTTATCACACCTAGTTGGAATTTGGACTAGCTGCTGGTAGCCATGGAGATTTATTAGATTACTTGGTGGTTCTGATATACAGGTGAACCAATCTAGGTTGAAGTCCCCCAGAATAAGGGTTTCTTGTAAGTATGTGGAAGAACACCAGGATAAGAAGTCTTCAAGGCTAGCAGGTGTATTACCAGGTGGAATATAGATCACAATTGTGGTGATGACCTTTTTAGGGTGAAGTTGAAGTTGTGAGATAAGTATGTCCCAATTATTGGGGAGGGGTAGGAGTTTGGTAATTGACGGACAGTTAAGTTGGACTTGTAGAGTAAGGCAGTTCCACCCCCTTTACGAAGTGGTCTGTCTTGTCTAATGATATTGTAGCTGGTAGGGAGAACTTCTGAGTTAGCTATGTTTTTATTTAGCCAGGTTTCTGTTAAAGCAACTATGTCTGGGGAGTAGTGTGCTATTGTGGCCTGGA